>NW_022436974.1:17038570-17116985 GCF_009761245.1 Sapajus apella
TTTTTTTTTTTTTTTTTTTTTTTTTTTTTTTTTTTTTTTTTTTTTTTGTGGCTCACCCTAGCTTGAAACATGCAGGAAACCAAATTCTGGGAAATGTAGTTCAGCCTAGCCAAGTTGACATATTAAAAAATCACAAAAACAACTTCATAATTTCACTTGGTTTCACTGTGCATTTTATTCCTGCTTTCATTCCCCTCTCTTCACGCATAGAGTCACTTAATAGTGTCAAGGGCTTAATATATAATACCTCATTTAATCTCCACAACAACGTTGTGGTGTGTGTATTATTTTCCCTATTTATAAGGAAACTCCTTCTCTTTCCCAAGGTTCCTGAGCCAGAATGTGGTAAAGCTATAATGGAAATCAAGGTTTTAGGACTTCTAGTTTGGCACTTTTTCAGCTAGTGGGAGAAAAACAATGTACTTCATACCATGATGCAGAGCAGCAGGGGGAGAAGGTCTTCTTTTGGTTGGTGGGAACCCATCTTTATTATTTCTCAGACTGCATTGCCTCATTTATTTAAAAAGATGTACGAATCAATAAACCTTTCCAAAGGCAAGGATTATGAGAAAATACCATGTGGTTTAGGCACAAAGATGGAAACTACCTCAAAAAATTTGTTTAAGACCCCATCTGAATTTAGCAATCCTAATAATTTCAGCCCTAGAAACATCTTGGCCAAGAGCTGTCATTATGGGGAGCTGTGACTGTATTTTAATTACTATATGGATTTATATATGGGGCAGAATACATCCATCTTACTCCTCCTCCATCGTTTCAGTCTGTTTTAATTAGTGTTTCAACCTAAATCTGCTGAAGCAAGGTCCTTTTAAGTCTTCCCCTCATGCCAAGAATTGGAATCACCACTTTCCTAAGATGGCAAATTAATATTTCTACTGACTACTAATTCATCAAAATTACAAGTTCTTTAAAAGGACAATAAAGAGACCAGACTTATGGAGTATCTACCATGTTCCAGACTCTCAATTAAAATACTGTATATCAATAAACAAAATACTGTTATTATGTTACAGACCCATGAAGAATGTACCATTAATATTTTTTAAGGCAAAAGAAATAGAATTCAGAGAGAATAATTAACTTGCCAAGGTAGTTGGGTTCTGAGCATTATTTATTTACTTACATAAAGTTTATATGAGTATGTATGTATAATTGCCTCTTATTTGTAGAGATTTTAAATTATTTTATAAATGTGAATATAATGCATGAAGAAAAATTAGAATAAAATTAGGGGAAATAATCAGAAATATGAGAGGACCTGGGTTGAAAAATAGATGAAGTCAGGGTAGCACGATTTGTAGAATGTATGTCACAGGGATCCCCTGTATTTACTAAAAGTAAATTAAAAATTTAATCCTGGGTTAATTTTAGAATCAAATGAAAAAAAGAAACCATGATAAGTGTTATTATTTACAATTGCTGTGAGATTTTAAGTAAACATTTTTTTTTCCTCTGGAGAAACATATATTTTTCCTGGAATTTAAAGTAGAGAAAAATATTTCCTTTGGTCCTCACAGCTAAAGATCTATATAATGGAGTGTCCAGTACTCTCCAAAAAATGAAATCCTTTAATGCAGGTAGATGGGCTGATGCCAAAGCATGACTCTCTGAAAGCAATTCTTTGCATTGCAAAAGGAGGGATAGGAATAGAAAAATACTGATTTGGTCTGACAGATTGCTTTCTGATGGCCTAGATTAATTCACAGATAGATTTTAGAGTATCTAGAAGACTAGATGAACAACAAATTATTTAGTAAATATTCCATTATTACCATTTGTCCAGCCAAATTTTAATAAGTATGAAAAATGAAATGGAATAATAGATTATATCTGCAGTGCAAAACATGGCGGGTTATAAGTAGAGCCATATTGTTTAGAATCACCCAAACAAGGGATAATAACTTTAGGGAACATTTACTGAGTAATTATATATGCTAGCTGTATAACTAACTATATGTTAAATGTATCATCTCATTTCAGTCTCTCTAATTCCTCAGGAGAGTTCAATAACACAATATTGACAATGGCATGAATGGAAGACCACTCCATGTCTTCATGGTGGTTGGCTGAAGGAACGTCTGTGGTCAGGGGTGGGTTCTCAAGATGTCCTCGTAGGTATATCCTCTTTCATGGATGTGGATGAGTAAGGCCTCAAAGCTCTACACCATAGAGCAGTGGTTTTAAATACATTTTGTAATACCACTTTGCATATCTGATGAAATATATGGAGCTGATTTCTGGAAAAATGCAAATGAACACAAACGTTTTACATGTAATTTCAAGAGATTCATGAAGCCCCTCAGACATTCCTATGAACCTCTTCAGGTTAAAAACCTGTTGAAAAATATGGCCTTTGTCATTTTAGCCTGGATTGTTTTAAGCCAGAATAATCAAAGATTCGTCTTGGCAGTATACATATTTTAGAGGCAGGGTCTCACTGTGTTGCCTAGGGTGGTCTCAAATCCCTGGTCTCAAGCAATCCTCTCTGCCAAAAGTGACAACATTGGCGTATATTTGTTGGTAAGTGTTTCTTCTACAACAATTAGTGGGCCCTTTTGTTAGTTAAGACTGCTCAGAATTTATGAAGATAAAATTATGCCAACTACTTGTGAAGGATGCCTATATTTATAGTCACTATAGCATATAGGTCGTGTTAGAGCTACTGTACATGATTGTGCAAAGCACAAGAGTTCCACATCAAAGGGTGTATTGTTCACATTGTAGATACCATAGCTTTGTATATTTCTCATGACAGTTTTTAAGCAGTGATTTTTTTATTAATAAAATCTGGCTTTTCCAAAGGATTGAAGTAAAATGTAGAAGAAAGGATGCCTTTTTCAAATTCCTTAAAAAAAGATTTTATGGGAAATAATACCCCAGACCCTCCAAAGTTGCAGAATTTTATCTGGTTACTTAAGTTCAAGTCAAAACTCAAAAAAAGGTGCGGAGGTGGGGTGGGTACCCATAGTACATCCTGCTTTAGACACCATACTTTTGGAAACTATTTTCTGACTCATCAGTATTCTGTCCCCAGCATCCCTGGCTTACTAATAAGATGAAAACATAAATAGTGTTTACAATAATTTGGGTCAATACTGAGATCATGCACTTAGCCCACCACATGAGGAATGGCTAAAAGAACTTGAGGTTGTCAAACAGTTAAAACCAGGAGGTAATCTAATTGAGAGCTTTTTCTAAAAAGTATTTTCTATGTGTATTCGTTTGTTAGGCTTCTGAAAAAAGTACCCCTAATTGGAGGCTAAAGCAATGGAAATGTGTTGTCTCACAGTTTTAAAGGCTGGAAGTTCAACATTCAGGTGTTGGCAAGGTTGGTTTCTTCTGAGAACTATGAGGAAACTCTGTACCATGCCTTCTCCTAGCTTTTGGTGGTTTGCTTGCAATCCTTGATGTTCCTTGGCTTGTAGATATAATTATCTCAAACTCTGTTCTTTGTCGTCATATGATGATATTCCTGTGTGTGTACAAATTTTCGCTTATTTAAGGATATCAGTTATTTTGGATTAAGTTTCACTCTAATGACCTCTTATTAAACTGACTACATTTACAAAGACTCTATTTCCAAATAAGGTCACATTTACAACAAGTACTAGGAGGTAGGACTTCCACATATCATTTTGGGGAA
Source organism: Sapajus apella (assembly GCF_009761245.1). NCBI lineage: Eukaryota > Metazoa > Chordata > Mammalia > Primates > Cebidae > Sapajus > Sapajus apella. The sequence continues at coordinate 17,042,235 of NW_022436974.1, forward strand.
CACAATTTAACCCATACACCATGTGTGCCATAAAAGTGGAAAACACTCATTATTAGAATCCCCTGTCACAGCTTAGCTACATGCATTAGCATATTAAGGGTTTGAGAAATTCTGTAGTAAACAAACCTAAGCTAGTTACTCCAGAGTTCCCTGAGTATTAATCTTCCTGGCATACCTATAAACATCCCATGGAATATCTATCTTCTTGAATAGAATAAAAACATAGACTTAAAAGAAAATGTGTAGAATTTAGAGTGAGATTTTAGAATAAAATTTGAATTCTGTCATTTCCTAACTGCCTGACCTTTGGCAAATTATTTAATGTCCTTCAGCTTTATTTTTCTTCCTTAGTAAATGAATGTAATTATTGCTGCTTAATAAGTTTGTTAAATGGCACTAAAAATAATTTACTTATGCTAAATAATTTATTTACCATAGGTACAGGGCTTGGCACATGGCTCAAATATTATAATTAATGATAAGAATGATAAGTAATAATAAGAGTGACACTATATGATATTTTTTGAGCATTTACCATGTGTCACATGCTTTCCATAATGCTGTCACCGGTGTTAGCTGTTTTAATCCTCATAACAAGACTGTGAATGTTATTGTTGTTCCAATTTTTTAGATGAACATATTGAATCTTAGAGATATAATTACTTCCCTAAGGTCACAAATTATCAGAATGGGGATTTTAACCCAGATGCTTTTGGCTATAAAGACTCATAAACCCTTATGCAATATGTATCAGATAGTGATGATCTAAGCTACAAGCAGCAGTGTGCCTAATAGTGACGAATAAAGATTCTTTTTCTAACATACATATTACAAATTTTGGAGGTAATCTGCTGTTATTTCAGGGCTGACATCTCTGTAAACATCGTTGCCTTTTAGTTATCACAAAATGGGCTCTGCATCTCTGACCATCATGTACTATTTCAGCATAGGGTGCTAGGAATGAGTTCTGGGGAGGCATCGATAATGTCTGTTTTATTTGCCATGACCACAGAAGCTTCCAGATTTTTCTTCCATGTCACAGAATTCTGCTTTTAGCTCATTGGCCAGAATTCAAACATATGACCACATATTGCTGCAAGAAAGACTAGAAATAAAAACATTTAGCTTTTCCAGAATCTGTAGTGGAGATAGTCAAGGGAGAGGGTTGAGAATACCTTCCACATACTACCTCTGATAGATTTTATTTTATTTTTTTTCTCTAGAGGGTAAACCAAACATCGGTAGGTAGAATTAACCAGGAGGAAACTATTAGATGAATAAAAATTATAAGTAGAACTGATCAGCAATGGAAAATTTAAGTAAATAGCTTACTTTGTGGGCATGACAGAAATATCAACATAAAATGTGTTATATATATTAATATTCTCGAGGGGTCACACATCTAAGAGGTCATTTACTCTAGTCTCTTCCCCAAGCCCAGTGCATTTATTTATTCAGCAGCATCCTAACCAATTACTGCCAAGCTTCTGGCTGTGTACAGCTGGGTGATACTTTCCATATCATTCAAAACTCATTAATAGTCATCTACTAGAGAAGTAACTGGCCCCCACATTGAGATGGTATTTTTATTAGGTGACCTAATGTGACCTTAAAAAGGTCACAAAGCCCTGAGGTAAACCACAAAATAGCCACTTACCATAATTGTTTTTTAAAATATTTTCTGCAATTTAGTGAAATGACTATCCTACACACATAGAACATTAGAGAAAGAGTTCTTGAAAGGCATTTCATAGTGCAACATCCTGTTTTACAGATAAAGACACTGAAACCCAAATTTTCAATAGTAGAATCAAAATGAAAACTGCAGTCTTCAGTCTACCATCAGTAAGATAAATGGAAAGAGCTCTTGACTTAATTTCAGATCTAGGTTCAAATCCTAGCTTAATCACATGCTAGCTGAGTGACCTTCAGCAAGTTAATTTCTCACAACTTCTGCTTACCACTTTTTTTTCCAGCTAACTATCATAAACATGGTGATACCTGCTATATACCAAGCATATATAATATTTAAGATGTAAAAATAATTAAGACATTATGCTTAATTTGGAGGTGCCTATAAGCTAGAGTGAAGGGAAGACCTGTAAATAAATAAATGAAATTTTCTTTAATATAAATGCAAGGGAGCCATAGAGAGTAATGGTCAGATCCATCTGAGAGTATCAAATAAGTCTTTGCCCCATATGACTTAACTGAGAGTCTTGAAGGAAAGAGTGTTGGAATTCACCTTGGTAATTAGTTTCAGAAAAAAATTCAAGGCTAAGAAATAATACATAGACACATACTAGTTTTTATTTACAAAAAGAAAATACTATACATTTTGATGACTGCTTTTATAAATAGAAGCGATAACACCTTCAGAAATACTGTTTTCTTTACTACTTCTTAACCCACTGCCTTTTCCTTTATACCAAAGGGTAGCAAATGTTTTAAATAAAGGGTTAAATTGTAAATAGTTTTGGTTTTGGAGCCTAGACAGTCTCTGATACACCCATTCAAGTCAGCTGATGTAGCGGAAAAGCAATTATCAGCAATAAGTAAATAACTGACCCAGCCATGCTCCAATAAATCTTTATTTGCAAAAACAGGAATTTAGCAGGTTTTGGTCCACAAGTTGCAATTTCCCAACACTTGCTCTATACTATGAAGCCTCACAGCTAATCCGACTCTGTTATTACAAAGTACCAGAGAAGGATTTTGACACCTCAGATAAAAAGGAAAGGAAAGAAACATAGATTGTGACACCATCTCCCCCTTCAACATGTGATTCTCACTGTAGGAGATGGGAATCTTCATGTGACTCTTTCTCTTGGATTATAACACCACCACTATCAGTCCAATTAAAAAAATATAAAGAAGGTTTTTATTCTAATTCTGTAGGCTGTTGCAGAATCTAATAGGGTAGAAAATTATTAATAGTTTGGGAGTTTAGAAGTAGGGTCAATATCCTAAAATTCTTAAATATCATAACTTAAAAATCAGCCTCGAATATGCTTTGTTAAGGGCTTAGTATTTACTCATGTACAGGACTTTTGCTTTACTCCAAAATGTTACTTTCACATTCTGTAAATATACTGGTTTCAAAATTTCCAGATCCATGTTTCACATAGAAATTGCTGCAGTAATTTTCCAAGGTCAGCATAAAATTTGTTCTGCTGGCCCACATTTGGAAAGATGATCTGTGGGAAAACAAATGATCTGGCTGACATTTCTCTTCTTTCTTTTATTTTCATGAGTTTGCATTTGCAGTACTTCTCTCAAGGTAATTTCTAATGCAAGTGGACCCTCAGCCAAAGTGAGCTCTGGTTAGGGATCTCAAATATTATATACATAGCATTAGGATTGCATTGCAAAGGATTTAAAAGTAATATAATGAGGCTTGAATCGCTCTTTTTTTCACTTTGGCTTTTATTCAATGTACAAAAGAAATATTCATGTATTTTAACCTCTATAATCCAAATAGTCCCCAATCTGACCTTCCATATAGTAGAAGAAATAATGATAGAAATTCAAAATATAGTAAAAATGTGAAATTGCCTTTCTGATGAGGGTTCAGCTATCACGTAATTTTTAGCTCTGAAATTTTGGTAACTTGAATAATAACCTGGATATCTATATTCTTCAGACAGGGAGGCTTAGGTGTTAAACAGTCATTGGGGGATGGCTAGGGAGGACTTTGAAGAAATAAGTTACTGTGATTAAGTTAGAAGAAGGAAGTCTTTTGTTTTCAGGTAGAAGAAAGTTTGAAATGGACAAATGCGTTTCCTTTAATAGGTGGACAAGACAAGTTTGTCAGTGTCTGGTTGTGCTTCACCAAGCTTTCAACCATCTCTGGCAAGGAATAAATATGAGAGCTCTGAGTTGGTTCTGCTTTCTTCAGTTTTCTTCCATTAGGAGAGGTGTAGCTTTAAGGGTAGTCATGAGAGTTAACAGCAATAATGGTAGATATATGCAGTGAGCCCTGTGTACACTGCTCTAAAACTTTTACTTCTGTGAACTTACTCCACCTTTCCAAAAGCCCTCAAAGTAGAAACTATTATCACTCCAATGTTAGAGATCAGCAAAAATTAGTACAGACATTTTACACGCAAGGTCATGTAATTAATAAACAGCAGAGGCAAGTTGTGAACTCAGTCTGGCTCCAGTATCTGTTGGCTCGGTCATGTTACCTCCTTCCTTTTCAAAGAGGCTTCAAGCTGGACTCTGTTGGTGTTTGCTTCCTGGACTGGCATTGATGTTGTCTTTATTTCTTCATTCTTCTCTAACTTCAAATCAATATTTCATAAGCTGTACTCTTTGGAACATAAAGTAGAGATCTTTCCATTCTGTCCTCACTCTGCATGAATGTGGGCATATCACTTCACAGGTGGCATCATTTTTTTTCTTCAAAAAGACATAACTAGATAACTAGACAGGAATTATGCTGATTTCTCACAAACAATGTAAATAGTTGGTATTCAATACTTTATGTGGAAGGAATAATATTTAAGATAATTTTTTATTCATGAATGTCTATTAGGAAAAAATGTAAATTTTAGGCTATTTTAAATAAATTCAGTTAGGTGGATGTAATAACAGTGACAACAATAATACCTTCATCTTAAATTTTTATATATGTTACCACTCTTTAAAGTATCGTTATAACCTATACCAATCATCCTAGAAGTTAGGTAACAAAATAATTACTACTGGCATTTTTTGAAGCACAAAATCAGATAGAAAAGCATTTCCTGCCCATTACCTGTTGAACACTTCTCCAAATGCTTCAAGTGTGTTAAACATCTGAAGTTTCCACTAGATTTCAATCTCCACAAAGACACGGAATACTTCTCCTTTCTTCAGCTACATCCCTAGTTTCTGGCAGAGTTCTTGACTAAATAGCAGATATTTAACGAATAAGTTCGACCAGTGAATGACAAGAGAAGGCTAGTGACTTGGCTTTGATGAGAACGGTTGACAGCATAATTCAGGGCTATTCTCTCAGGTTGGGAATGTATTATAAACTTTGTAATAAATATACATTTGTAATATATAATTATAATAACAACTATAAATAATCAAGCTTGAAACCTTTACACATTGGCCCTGGACAAGAATGCAGTGAGATAAGCATTTGTTCATTCTAACTTTTGCTCTCTTCTCTTCCTGGTGAATGTCTGTTGATTCATCAAATCCCTAAATGGGTTTCCATCTCTGCAAAACTTTCTCTTCTCCAAACAGTTATTTCCTCTCTACCACATTACTTGCCACTAACCTTTGTCATTGTGTTTGTGGCACTGCTGTCATTATTTCTCGGTAAGACTGCCTTCTTTACTAGACTGAAAAGACCCTACAGGACATGGCATTGTGTCATCCCGGGTGCCTGGCACACTGCATGTGTTATCAGGAAAGGATTTGAAGCATCAAATTCAGTTGGAATGAGCACACATTCCAAATTCAGAGGATTACCTCATTGAGATTTTTGTATGGCTTTATTATAACATGTTCATATTATCATTGTTGGTGCAAAGTCCTATTTCACTATTTTAGATCCAATAAATATGTTTGGTGTTGGTGTTCCCAAAGTCTGTCTTTTCCTTGAACCCGTTGCCTATATATGTGCTGAGTTTAGAAGATGTTTTCTGAAAAAGTAATTATAAGCTAATAATAAGAACTATGGTTTGGGGTAATGTATTGTGCTAAATGCTTTCCATATATGTGAAGCATTAGTCTTCAAAATCAACCTAATAGGTAGATATTATAATATTGACCCCAAGGCAGTAAAGGCTTTACCTTGGACCAAATGATTATTGTGCAATTTCAACAGATATTCAAATGACAGTTTATTTGGTATTTACTGTACTCTCCACTCTACCTCTGATTCACAAATTATTAAAAATCTAACACCCGTATTCTGTAAAAAGAGGGGAAATAAATAGCAATAGTTTAAAAAATAAATTCAGCTTTAAACCACAGCTCTTTCCATCAGGGGCCCTAGATCACACCCCTGCTATATTAGTACTTATTTTTGAAATGCAGGTGGGCATCCCATTCTGGTTCTGGTAAATTGGAGAAACAAGTAGGTAGAATTCACATTTCTTGCTGATTTGGATCTAGAGTCTGCTGTTAGTGATACTCAGAGCTCTTCGAGGAGCTGCCTCCAGAGTTAGCAGTTTCCTGGGTGAGCTTCAAATAGCAGAACAGCCAGCCGGCCCATCACAAAGGCACCAGGCATTTGGCCTAGGGTTGCTTATAAAAAAGTCCAGGTTAGGACATCGTATGTGTTAGGACTGGTAGAATGGATGATATGAACTAAGTAACTCAATTAAAGAATGTGAATCCTTTCTGTTTGACTCCAAACATCATATCTCTTCCACTAAAATTGTTATTCCTTCAGAGTTATGGCATGTTATTCGTAAAAACTGCTAATTTGAAATTGTGCTTTGGTATAGTGCATCTACACACAGGTTAGTAAGGCAGTCACTAGACATTATTACAAAGGGGCACAGAAATTCTGTGGCTCTGTGCCTCCAGATTCTGCCTGATTGATATTTCACTACCATTGTCCAAAGGTAAAACACAGGGCCATTCAAAAATGGCTTTTTACTTTCTCCCTTACCTCTAGCAGTGGGTTTATCTGGGGCTGAGGAGCCATAAGGTAAAGTCACCCTTGGGCAGCATTTTCTTGTTAAGCAGTGATTCTCAACCCTTATTACATATGGGACTTAGTGGGGAATTTTAAAAACTACAGATACCTGAGTATGTTTCTGAAATAATTAAACCATAATCTCTGGGGAGAGGTGGCATTTTTTTTTTTAAGTTTTCAAACAGATTCTCATGTGCAGCTAGGTTAAGACCCACCTAACTGACAGGAACTGGTTTATATGAACTTAATGCCAACAAAATAGGCATGCTTATTTATTTCAGTCTATTACCTTGCCATTTCCACCATTTTTCTCTTTTATTAGTGATAAAGGCAATTTGATTTTCACAATCACAACTACCACCACCAACACCATCATCATATATTAAGCTCCAAGGACGCAACTAGGTATTAATGTATATCTCAAGAGAAAGTAACTCTTCAAGAATGGTATTATGAGAACCCCCAATAATGAGGAAATTGAAACTCAGAGAAGTAATGATCTCACAGCTACTGTGAAATGGATTAGAGACCTCAAAGCCTGAACTCCCCCAGGTACTCTCCTTAGCAGTTGCAGGTTCCTTTGAGGTTGGGGACCTACCTTAGCAGTTGTTGGATATCCTTTAGCCTTATGCTGCTCAGAAATATTTGAAGATACTCTTGTATTTTTTATTCATCCGGATAGAATGCGCTGTTCTTCCACCTAGTTCTCCTTCAATCATGCCAGTTCCACTGCCTATATCCTCAACCATTCCCTGTCTCCCATCTCTTTCAAGCAGCTCTAATGCTTTCTACTTCATTCCAAGAGTGCCCTCTTTAGCACTAGCCCCATACTTTTGATTTTATTTCTGTATCTTTCAGTCTTGCACCTACCTCCTGACACATGGTGATAACCCTGAAGTTATCTCATGGCCAATCATCAGTGATTTTGTTTCCTTGCATGAAGCAAGAAGAGTGCAGACATTAAGAGTCAGAGATACCTGTTTCAGACTGTTTACAGGCGAAGCGTCTTTGAGATCTACTCAAGACCTCTGAGCCGGTGCCCTTACTAGTAAAACCAATCTGTAAAATGGATCACAATGCCTACTTTTATGGAGGTATATGCATAAGTTTCCTAGTATACGGCCTGCTTCATAGATTCTAGGTAAGTATGTATTTTCTTTTTTCTCTATTTATGACCTCTTACATCTTTGTATGAGAAGTCATACTTAACCATCACAATGATTGCTTCTAAGTTGTTGCATTGCCACTGACATTTGTCTAGTGATCACTTATTTCCCTAGAGGAGCTTTAAATTCAATTTTAAAAAATACAGTGCATACAGACCCAAGCATTATGTCTGTCCAGCAAACGACTGGGGCAGTATGGACAAGAGAACTTGGATATTAAGGCAGCTGGTGCGGTTTCGTGTTAAATGCAATTTTAGATTATTGGCTGAGAAATACTCCTAGTGTGCCTCCTTTGATATTGCCTTCTTTAGATACTACCAATCAGCAAATAAACCAGACTCTCCTGAGAAATACTTCGTTATTTTTCTGTACATTTTCCCTGTGACCATATTTCTGGCTGTGTTTACTTGCTAGGGGTCTTTCTGTAATTGGATTCAAACAGTTCAGCAAACATACTAGTCCCCCTGCATACACAAGCCTGATCTCTAAGTAACCAGTGTGACTCTTCCATGGATATATGGCCAGGAGATTTACTGATACTGAAGAAATTAAATTCCCCATAATTATTTTTCTATATTTCTGAAGAGCAAAAAAGCAAAACAATTCACATGTTGCTAAAATCTAGCTTGTAATCTTCAGGTCTAAGAAGTACATACAGCAACAATGCTCTATGAGTAAAAATGAGAATTTTTTCTAAGGGGGATGATTTTAATGAGGGCTGCTTCCCTGGGGAGATGCTGAAATTCCAGGTTCCAGAGTTCAGCTCTGCTTCCTAAGGGATGATCTTGATAGACTGTGCAGGGGGCACCACAGAGTCCAGGCTCATTCTTAAATTGGAAAAACTGTATATCATTGCATCAAAGGGAGATGAGAGAGATGTTGTCATAAGACATGTGCTGAGAACTGACAGCAGGAGAGATCTTCTTCTTAAGATTCCCTGCCCTAGGATTTTCTTTAAAGAGAAAAAAAATAGATGAACAAATACCAATAAGCATTTGATGAATATCCACTGCATCAACGATAGAGAATAAAAAGTTCCAAGTAATTAACCTTCCTAGGTCTCAGCTTTAAGTATAAAATGGAAATGATGAGCAAGCTCTATTTCAAAATGTTATGTTGAGGGTTTGACAAAATAATGGTTGTAATAGCTGCTGGCACGTTATTGCTTCATAAGTGTAAGCCCCTTCATCCTATTACTTTTGCTTTCAACACAGTTCCAACAAGTTTTATAATCTAGATGATCAGTGCATAATGCTCCGTCCCCTCAGCTTGATAGAAATACAAAGAAACAGTGTCGTGATACAGAGGAAAAAAGAAACGCTAAAACCCTCTATAATATGTAGATGCACATGGTCAAGATATAGAGCTCTTGAATATTTAATGTAAATGAAAATAAACCATTATAGTCTGTGCAGACAGCACTGTAATGTAATTTATTACAATAACAGATGTTTGCCATGAATGATTCTAGTGAGCAAATCCACGTTTATGACTAGTAAAATGATTACTACTATGTGTTAAGGATCATTATGTATTATTTAACTCTCATACATATACTTCAAAGTGTATATCATAAGCAGTTTATATGTGAAAAAACAGAGGCTCATAGTTGTTCAGAAACTTTTTAAGATTCCAAAGGGATTATCTAGGACAATTTTAAAGTATTTGGAAAATTTACTTATTGGAAACTTCTTAATTTTATATCCCAGAAAAAATGACTTACAAAATATTAAATTTGAAAGCCAGTTATGTATGAAAATTTTCAGAGAAGACAGTGAACAAGTTGCCTTCTAAGAAGAGGTCATCAAGGAAATGGGCTTGTGGTTGGAATCTCGGTAGACGGAACATGTTAGTTAGGCAAACCTCTGTGGACAATTGCACCAAGGTGGAGATACTAGAATCAAGTGGGTGCTGGCTTTGAACTGTACAGCCTTGGTAATTGGCTCAAACTGTGCTTCCAAATAATGAGTTGTGAATTAATGAATAAATATCCCTCTTATTTTTATTTTGGTACCAAGATGTGTGCTAAGCATTGTGATACTTCAGTAGACCTATACTTCCAATGAGTTATCTTCTTGACTATATTTTCATATTTCCAAGTGTCTTAATAAAGTTTACTTCTCTTTCTGCTTGATCTGTCTTCCATCCATGACGACCTGCCCTATTTGTTTTGCTAAATTGCCAGCTCTCAGTGAAATCCATAGTCACTGTGCTATAATGGTATTTTATAAAGTGCTGTTTCTTCCTTAATAGTGGTGTGTTGGAGACAAAATCTCCTTCATTTCTAGGATCTTACTTCTGTTATGGATTCTGCCTGATAAATTCTTCTTTAAATCAGTGAACCAGGGAAAATGTCCCCGAGCCTCAGAAGTTATTAGCAAGGATAAGAAGATACAAGGAATATGGGAGTTTAAGACCACTATCAGAGATGGGAGAACTAGTCAGAGGTACCAAATTATACAGTCACGTAGACTGCGATTTTCTACAAATTCAACTGAGAAGAATATTCATTATGTGAAAAAGTATAAACGATATATTAAATGTGAAAGATTAAAAATAGCAAGCACAGTCTGATAGCTCTTTTTGCAGAAAAAAATATATACAAGTAGCATCTGGGAAGACAATAGAAAGTATTAAAAATTGTCATCTCTAACAGTGAAACTATGAGTAATTTTTCTCTTAGCTTATCTGAATTTTCTAATCTTTCTACAATGAATATGACAATTACAACAATACTAGTAATGACAGCCAACTCTTATTGAGTGCTTGCTGCTGAGCTAAGTGCATAGGCTCTGCTCTGGGATTGAACCACATGAGCTTGGATCCTGGGTTCTCTTTTATTAGATGTGTTAAGAAGTAGGCTAGATACCTCACATGTATGATCTCACAACAACTCTATGGGATACGTACTGTATCTACCAGTAGCCCATAATGTAATTTTATACATTAAAAAACTGAAGCTTGTAGAGTTGAATAAACTTACCCAAGTTCACATAGAATGTGCACACATAAAACACATAATGAAAGTGAAATTTATCCTGATAAAGAATGTCAGACAATCATATTAATACAATAAAATCTCACAAATGAACTTCTATCAAGATGATACATACATATATGCATATATTTGTGTGGTGATGTATAGGAGTGAGGGAAGAGGAAGAGAATGCATCCCCTTGGATTGAATTTGGAAATTGATATGTATGAGGATAAGAGCAAGAATATTCCATTTTTAAATATTCCACTCAGCAAATTCATCAATCTTATGTTTTTCTCCTCTGTTTCTGATATAGTCGCCATGTTGTGCATCCCTTCAACCCAGTAGAGCTACATAGCCACAGGCCTGCTTTAGGTGGGAAGACTGGCTGTTTTCCTAGACTTGGCTCCTGGTGAGCCACGCTGGTTATTTAATGTGGTTGCTGACTTGTGGCTTAGTACTAGAGATGATGGCCCACCAGAGGAAGGGAGCTTGTGAGAGCCAAGAATATGGGTCAAACATAGGAAGCCAGGAAAGGAAGTTAATGCATGTGACAAGCATGAGGCTCTGTGCTCTTGGCAAAGGGAATCTGTAAGTGAGGCCAAACTATGAGTTGCAAGTAAGGGAGCAAACTTTGTGAATCAATAGTCACTCCCTGAGTAGATGCTCTTTTGTGGCATGACAAGCAAACATGAAGTTCTGTGAGGTTGTGAGGAACAGAATTACATCAAGTACAAAAGACACTGGGCTTGTAATAGAGATTGGAGAACAGGGAGCAGTGAAGCTAGAGAAATTAAATCGTTCTCCATTAGGAGGCTATAACAGCTATCGTCCAATTGTGATAGCATTTAACCAGATACTTTATTTTCTCTGCTTCTACTTTCTAACATCTAATTTATGTTGGGGAATTTGAATTACCCAGTAGGGAAACTAAGGATGTACTTAAAGACCTAGCAAAGCATGGGCCCCTCAAAATGAGAAAAGTTTCTTTTGGTAAACGTAACAAAATTTCATAATCAGAAAAATCTTGAAAGAAGCTATTTGGATTGCTGCATGAATATGAATGTTATGACGTTAACTAAAATAATATTTATGTTGAATTATAATTAGTGGGGCTAGTACCTTTTCAGGGTTGAAATTATTAAATTTCTTAATCCAGCCCTGTAAATACCATAGACTGAAAGTCATTTTTATCATAATCATCATCAATATAACCCTAAAATTTGAGCCCTTCCAATGTACAGATAGGCATGGTGCTGACTACATGACAACCATTATCTCACTTAATTGTTAAAACTATCTTAAGAGGCAAACATCATTATTCTCCTATCATAGATGAAGTTAGATGAGGCTGAGAGAGGTTAACTGACTTGCCTGAGGTCTCACAGCTGATTGATGATGCAGCTGAGATGCAAATCAATTTATCCTTCTTCAGAGCTTTGCATACTCCATGAGTGAAAAAGGTCATATTGATAGCAATGTAGGTATTAATGACATAAAACACCCATTAAAAACTGCTAGAAAACCTAAATCATTATCATATCTATATTTGTTTACAAAGGTCATCTTAGTTTGGATGTTTAATCCAGAATTCCTTGGAGATCTGTCAGTATTGTCAACCTACTTGCTAGATAAATATTTTAGCAATTCCCACTTGGGGCATGGTCTCACTATCAAAATCAGAGAGTTCTGTTTCGTTTTTAAGATTATCCTCCACCATAATGTTGCTACTAGTGCCAACAATGATATAAACTTCTTCGTATTACTTTTGTAGCCATGTTAAAATGATCTCTCCCTCCCTCCCTCCCTTCCTTTCTTCCTTCTCTCTTTCTTTATTGTTTGCTTTCTTGCTTTATTCTTTTTTGTAGTAAAGGACTTTACTTAAAATATAAGGATTTGACTTGGTTCTGGATGGCATCAGTTTTTAAATAGTAATAAATCATACGTTTTGAGGCTGTAAATTTTAGCTATTTGCATTTTGGAATGCATTTCTTCCTGCAGAGCTGTATGTATTACAGGCTGCAAATTAACATATTCTGATTTTATTTGCCAAGTTGATCTAGAATGGAACAGATTTTACTTTCATAGACGTCAGCTTTCTCAGCTGAAATGTCACTTTCTCAAGGAATCCATCCCTAAAACCTCTCTTATATACTCCCATAGCCTATACAACTTCCGTTTCATCCATGCTATCAAGGTTGTAGTTAAATTATTATCTCTGAGGTTATTTATTCAAGGTTGCTCCCATTAGTCTGAAATCACTATCGGGGCAGAGACAGTATCTACCTGATACAATGCTGTAAACTGAAGCTTTTTGAATGCAAAGCACTGGATTATACGCGGTATGCCGTTAATATTTGTTGAATAAATGAACACAATTCTCCATCCCAAATTGTTTTCCAATATTTAGTTCTTAGCCTTATGAATAGATAGGTTTCAACTATTTCCATAGTTTGCTACCTTTGAGAATTGAAAATGTCAAAAAGCGACATTACCTTTGAAAACTAATGGAGACCCTGAGAAAACTATGTCATATGTCACTTGTGTATGGCAGGTGGTTAAACAAACACCTCTATATCTGCTAGTGGGTGAGGATGGCGATTAAATAATTCAAAAGAATTAGCAAAATGCACAGGAGTGTCTCCTCAAACCCCCATACCTGCATGGTCCCTAATGCAGGTCAGACCTCAGAATTTCTAGGATTTATTTCTGGAAAAAATTGAGCATTATTGTTATGAAACTCAAATATTTCAGCATTTTGACAATAGCTTTCCTTCATCCTGACTGCATTTGATTCTAGGTGCTGAGTACCTGACAACATTACCTCATTTAATTCTTACAATTATCCTAAGAGGTAAACATCATTATCCTCATATCACAGATGAAGTTAGATGAGACTGAGAGAGATTAAGTCACGTGCTGCAGGTCCCATAGCTAACTGATGATGCAGCTAAGATGCAAATCAATTTCTCCTTCCTCAGAGCTTTTGTGTACTTCATGAGTGTAAAAGGTCATATTGCTAGCAATGTAGGTAGTGATTACATGAAAGACCCATGGAAACTGAAACTCAGGATTGACATACACTAAAAAAAAGGTATTTGAGAATAATTCTTATTTTAAATATTGATTTAATGAAGGTCCTAGAGTTTGTTGCTCTGATAAATTCTGCTTAATATTTGCATATTATGAGGATGTGCCCAGCTTACAGCATATGTGGAAGGGTCTCTCCCATCTATAGGCAGATCCTATAGTGTGGTAGCACATGCCCCATTCTCTGGCCTACCACCTCTAACACACCACACTGACATATTCAGCTGAGCTTCATTTACCTGAAATCTACCATTCTTTTTGTATTTGTGACAGTAATATTCTCAGGTACTTGTAAGCATTAAATGATTTGTCTAGGACCTCATATCCTTAGAATAAATTAATTCCCAGTATGGGCGATATTAGAATTGAAAGAGATCTGAACACTTTGAAGTCACAGAACTGATTTTCAGATAACTGAAATGTAAAACTGAACACAAATTTTATCATCACTAATGTTATTATTATTATTTTTGTCCCAGAGACAAAGCTATTTTATTGTGAATACTGCTCTTCTGTAGATTACTTCATTTTCAGTTAAGGAGGACTTTAAGAAAAAAGTGTAAATAGCTTTTTACTTTTCTATATTTTAAATGTACCTGGCAACTATGAAAGTTATTGGGGACGAGAAGTGATTGCTTTAGATTCCTTTTGAAAAGGGGCCAGCTCTTTTCTGGGCCAGTAGAAGCATACAGCAGAGATCAGCAATGTAACAAAAAAGAAACTGTGGACCGAATGCCTAATCAGTCATGGGCCAAACCCAGTGGTTGACACAGCCCTAGATCATAAGAGCACATATTTTAGTCAAAGCCTAATTTAAAGCAAAAGCAATTGTAATTTTACTTGTTAAGGAGCTATTTGGAATGCAGATGTTTAACAGCATAGTTTCATTTTCAGAAACACTTCTCTTTGTTTGGTGCTGTCAAAATTTAACAGTGTAATTTCCAAAAGACCTTCCATTGGAGCCTGGCAGTAGAGGAATCAGTCCTTTCAATTTATCCTTATAGTACTCTTTGTAAAGCAACAGGGACTTTTCATGTGTACAGCAAAAAGGCAATGGAGAGGGGAAGTCATGTGGATGCCTGAAAAGTGGGCTAGAACATGAGTGGTAGGTATAAGTGACATCCAGGTGTGTAAAACTCCTACTCATGCACTCAACTGAATTCTGCTGGGTCTCATCAAGAGTCTTCATTGTAGCTCTATAATTGAGACTTACTATTGAATACTCCCTCTTGGAAGGATTTGTTTAACTGTTCTTTAGTTTCTTTTCCACTTCCGATGAGATTGATTTTTATCTTGAATGGTCTGGGTGCTTTCTGGAGCTGTAAGGGGGCCTGATTGCCATGGCATAGTAACCGTTTCAGTGGAGAAGGATATAGGCATTTTCATCAAGGTCCTCTTTAGGTTGAGTTGACTTTAATTTGCTCCAAGTGGAATGAGGTGCCCTCTCTGATGTGATGCCTACGTAATAGAAAAAGACCACCTAGTAGATTGGATGCAAATAGGCAATAAGTTTCCCCATTTCCCTATAGACTTCCTACATGTTAGCTGCTTAAGGAAGGACAAGCAATGTTGTTGTCTTCCATTGGAATTTGTAGATAAGAGAAGAAAAAATATCAGATAATTGATTTTCAGCTTTTTCTTTACTAAAGGATGATTATTTAGGAGATTGTGCATAAAGTTATGCATAATCCTTGCTGTACAAATTACACCAAAGGAACATTCTGAGGATGAAATAAATGACCTTTCTGCCAAAAAAAAAAAAAAACTATTTTATTGTTAGTTGTGTGCTAACAAATTTGCACCTGGTGAATCCTCTCAGATGTGTTTTTCAATGTCAGCTCCTGGGCTCCAACTGGGGTGTCTTGGGCTCAACACCAATTTTGCAGAAACCAACTCACAGGTAAATGGCAATTTATGTTTTATTGGCTTATAAATAAGATCTAGGATAAATAAGATTTCTTTGAAAGGTCTCACAGAAGGCACTTTGGCACTTGAGTATATAATACCACATTTCATTTAGCCCAGCCAGCCTAAATGAATACTCACTAACAAATTGTGAAAAACTCCACCCCAATGTAGTTGACAACTGCATTTCTGCTTGGCCTTCTCACCAACATGGGGATTTTCTAAAATTAGAATTTGTTTCCTACTACCACCCACACCACCCCACATCCCCCGCCAAGTTTGACTCAGAGATTAACATTTAAAGTACTTATATCACCAAAGGAAAGGTAAAAGATTCATTTGTATTACTTTTCTTTGCCCTTTTTTTTTTTTTTTTTTTTTTGAAAGAATTGACATTGTGAAACGGGAAGCCTCAGGACTTGGAATCAGACTGACCTAAATTTGAATTGCAACTTTGCTATTTAACAGCTGCATGACCTTGAGCAATTACTTAGTTCCTCTGAACCTCAATTTCTTTATCCCAGAAATGGGAATAATAACATTGCCTTTCAGGGCTGTTACAAGAATTAGTTCTAATTCTGTAAGTTTCTTGGTACATTAATAGTAGATAATCAATAAATGCTAGCTGCAGCTGCTATGATGGAAGCTGTTCTACAGCCAGAAGAAATGGAGTATACATCACTTCAAATCTCTTTCTTGTGGCTGCAAGAAACTGCAGATGCTTCTGAACTTGTATGAGAAAATCTAATTAAGGCAAAAACTTTATTTTCGTTTAAGCCTTTCAAGTTTAGAAAACCATTTCCATCAGACCTCTCAAAATCCTGGTTAATCCTTTCCTTAGGATCTGTAAATAGGAACATTAGAAGCCAAATGCAAATTTTATGCTGACACCAAACCTAAAAACCTACGTTCTAGGTTCACTAAATGTACCTCATCTTTCACCCATTTTTTGATGGCAAAGGAAGTGACAAGATGTCGTATAATCATAACTAGAAAAGAAATAAGGAGAATGTACTGAGTAGAAAAATGGGATGAAATAGTGTAAAAATTTGGGACTGAACACTAAGCTTTGAATTCTGGTTTCAACAATATTATTTACCAGCTGCTTGACTTTAGACACATTATTTCATGGCAATGAACCTTAGTTTTTTCCCCTGCCCTGCCTACCATATGGGACTATTGTGAAGATGTAGAGAAAAAGGATATAACAGTATTTTCAAAAACCAAAGTCTTACACAAAAATGAGATGTCATTTTGCACAGGTTTTCATGTATGGCTCCATTGTTAGATGAACCTTAATTTATTACTGGTGTCACTCCTACTAATGCTGTGACCATGGAAAAACTATGAAATCTTTCTAAACCTGTTTCAATATCTTAAATTGTCATCTCAACGTTTATACGGTTATTGGGATAAAATGAGCTCATATGCTAGACACACTTTATAAGTAGTCAGTATATTGTAGATATGTTGGTGACGGTAGTGATCTTATTTAGCAACTAGCCCAGAAGCAGAATGCCTTGCCCAAAATATAATCTGAGAAAATAAGTTTAGGACCAATATGGAATCCTGACATTCAGTTGAAATCAACTGACCTTTATTGAGTGTCTGTTCGTAAGCACTGTAGAATTTTTAAATGTCAGCCTCTGGAACTTAAAATTGAAATAGGGAGAGAGATGACAATAGACAGACAGGTAGAAGGATATATAGATAGGTATTACTGAGTATAGTTATGTGCCGGGTACTGTGCTAAGTACATTAGAGAAACTAGCTCATGTTATTTTCACAACAATCCTATGAGATTGGTGTGAAAGCTTATTTTATAGATGAGGAAACAGAGGCACAGAAAGTTTAAGTGACTTGCCCAAGTTCATAGCTAATAATGGTCAGAGTTGGGTTGAGAACCCAGAAGTTTTACTCTAAAGCTCATACCTTGTCCATTAAGACCAGGAGAAAATAGGTGGATAAATGTACAAAGCTGTATCACATTATGCACAAACATAGAAAACAATGTTTCAGAGAATACAATTCCATTAGCTTTCAAATATTTGTGCAACAATGAAAATGTTCTCAGCCAAGCCAGCATGGTGGCTCACGCTTGTAATCCTAGCACTTTGGGAGGCCAAGGTGCGTGGATCACGAGGTCAGGAGTTCAAGACCAGTCTGGCCAACAAGGTGAAACCCCGTCTCTAATAGAAATACAAAAAATAGTGAAGTGTGGTGGCAGGTGCCTGTAATCCCAGCTACTCAGGAGGCTGAGGCAGAAGAATTGCTTGAACCCATGAGGCAGAGGTTGCACTGAGCCAAGATGGCACCGCTGCACTCTAGCCTGGGTGACAGAGCAAGATTCCATCTCGGAAAAAATAATAATAAGAAAACAATGTTCTCAGCCCTTAAATGTGCACTTGTGACTTGTCCAAAATGAGACAACCAGTCTATGGAAGAGTTGAAACTAGAGCATGTATCTTAGTCTGTTTTCAAACTGTTATAAAGAGCTGCCTAAGACTGGGTAACTTATAAAAGAAACAAGTTTCATTGAGTCATTTCTGCATGGCTAAGGAGGCCTCAGGAAACATGATCATGGCAGAAGGGGAAGCAAACATTCCCTTCGTCACATAGCAGCAGAAGAAGGGGGAAAGCCCCTGAAAAAACTCAGAGCTTGTGAGAACTCACTATCACAAGAACAATGTGAAAGTAACTGCCTTCATGATTCAGTTACCTCCCCCAGGTCCCTCCTACAACATGCGGGGATTATGGGAACTACAGTTCAAGATGAAATTTGGGTAGAGACACAGCCAAACCATATCAGCATATTTTCTAAACCCAAGTTCCATATTTTCTAGGTTCAATTCAAGTATTTACTGAGAAATACTAATTATATTGTGAAATAATGGGGGAAAGGGTATGAGTTTACAAATAAAGAGTAGTTCTTACCCTTTAGGAGCTTACAATCTGGCAATAGGAAAGACAGTTTTGCCCACATGTAATGATAGAGCTCATCTTAATGGGACAAGTTCAGTAGCAAGGGATATCCTGCATGTTGTTGCTGTACATCTCAGTTTAATCATTCAGCACACTTGCTTATTCAAAGTCTTTCTGCCCTGCAAGAATTCTACCTGGTCTAAAGTTCACTACATTATCATTAGCATAGTTCTTGGTACAGACTAGGCACTAGGCACTCAATAAACATATATTGAATAAAATGAATAAATACAAAAGCAAAATAATATAAGCACAAAGGAGAAGGTGGTTAATTAAATGTGAATTGGAAATGTACTGGCTAAAGCAAAGCCAATTAGGCTAAACTTTACCAAAATGTTAGGTCTCTAAGGAGAGGAGATCATTTAGATGAAAGAGGACTTGTAATTTATATTAATCCATACCCCTGCCTTTAGGCCAATTTGTAGATAAATTACACTGGCAACTCAGACTGGTTTATTTTTAAGCCAGAGTTTTTTTTTTTAACCCTTTGATAAATTTAGAAAATATCTATTACAAGTTATGAGAAAAATAAGAACCTGCAAAATTTAAACTGAAGAAAATCTGATTCCATTTTATGATTACATCACAAATTCTGGGTAGGACAGCTCCAAAGACCAGGTACTCTACTCCAAGGAGGGCTCAGTGGTGCAAGACTATCTCGTACTAAGAGGAATGTCCATTTATTACTTCATTGCTTCATTTTAGTTTTTCATATTAAACCCTACTATGTGTTTTAATTATCTTTTTAAAGACATTTCCTCAGTTTGTGATCCCCTCCTTCCTTTCCCTTCTTCTTTTCTTCGCTTCCTCCCTCCCTCCCTCCCTCCCTTCCTTCCTTCCTTCTTTCGTTTCTTCCTTCTTCAGATATGACTCGTTGCCATAGTGTTATTTTTGCATGTCATTATTCATACATTTTTTCCCTCATAAAACTTACTACAGTAGGCAAGAAATAGAACATGCCCATGTCCTTTCTAGGAACTCCACACTCTCCTACAATATCTTGTCTGCTCTTGGCAACCAGGAAAGCGTCAGTAAAGTATCTAGAATGGGAAGAGTCAGGGGAACAGACACTTGGAAACAACACACCAGGATGTTACGTGTATTAGTCTCCCAAAAGTCTGATCAAAAGCCATCCCACCATTTAAATCAATACAATTAAGTTAAATTTCAAGATGATTAAGGCTTGGACAAAAGCATATTTATGCCTCATTCACAAAGCTCATGGTTTAGTACTATAGTTCCTGTGTTAAGAACTAAAGAAGTTAAGAGACAAAAGTATAAAAATAACTATAACTAAAAATATGTTAATGAACACAATATAAAAAGATGTGATTTGTAAAACCAAAAACATAACATGTATATGTGGGGGGATGAGTAAAAGATTTGTAGAATATTTGTATGAGTAGAATATTTATATGTTTTGAGTAGAATATTTGTATGCAATTAAAGTTATTATCAGCTTAAAACAGATTATTATAACTCAAGGTGTCTTATGTAAGGTCCATGGTAACCATAAAAATATAGCTGTAGAAAATATGCGGCTGGGCTTGGTGGATCACGCCTGTAATCTCAGCACTTTGGGAGGCTGAGGCAGGTGGATCAGGAGGTCAAGTAATTGAGACGAGCCTGTCTCTACTAAAAACACAAAAAATTAACCTAGTGTGGTGGTGGCACCTATAATCCCAGCTACTTGGGAGGCTGAGGCAGGAGAATCACTTGAACTTTGGAAGCATAGGTTGCAGTGAGCCACTATCACGCCACTGCACTCTGGTGACAATGCAAGACTCCATCTCAAAAAAATAAAAAAATTAAAAATAAATAAAAACAAGAAAAAAAGATATACAAAAGAAAATAAGAAAGGAATGAAAGGCAATGACAGAAAAAGAGGGACAAAAAGACATAAAACAGAAAACCATCAACAAATGGCAATAATAAGTCCTTCCTTATTCAATGTATATAATTACTTTAAATGGATTAAACTTTCCAATCAAAAGACAGAATAGCTAAGTAGATTTTAAAAATAAGATTTTTGATTGGGCACGATGGCTCACAATTGTAATCCCAGCACTTTGGGAGGCCAAGGCAAGCAGATTACTTGAGGTCAGGAGTTCAAGACCAGCCTGGCCAACATGGTGAAACCCATCTCTACTAAAACTACAAAAATTACCCGGGCATGGTGGTGTGTGCCTGTAATCCCTGCCACTCGGGAGGCAGAGGTGCAGTTAGCTGAGATCATGCCACTGCATTCCAGCCTGGGTGACAGAGTGAGACTCCATCTCAAAAATAAAAATAAAAAAAGATTCTTATTGACTGTAAGACTTAATTTTACTTAATGACATACATTGGCTGAAAGTCAACTAATAGAAAAATATATTCCAGGAAAATGGTAACCAAAAAGAAAAATAAAAAAGCAATGGGGGCCATACTTAGACAAAATAAACCACAGCTAAAAAATGTCAAAAAAGACAAGGAAATTATATAATGATAAGAGTCAATTGAGGAAAATATACCAATCACCTAAGATCAGAGCACTCAAATATATAAAACAGACATTGAAAGAATTAAAGAAAAAATAGCAGGTCAATATTAAGGGATCATAATATTCTTCTTTCAGTAATGTACAGAGTATCCAGACAGATTGATAAACAGAGGACTTGAACGGCATTATAGATGAAATGGACCTAACATATGCAGAACATGCCAGCTAACAGCAGGAGAATATACATTGTTCTGAAGCACATATGGAACATTTTCCAGGACAGATTACATATAAGTTCTCAAGACAAGTCTTAATACACTTACAAAGATTGAAATTATGCCAAGTATATTTTCCAACTACAATGAAATAAAGCCAGAAATTAATGGCAGAAGAGAAACTGGAAAATTTATACATATGGAAATTAAACAATTTACTCTTAACCAATAGGTCAAAAAGAAATCAAAAGGGAAATTAGAAAATGCCTTGAGACACACGAAAATAAGAGCACAACATACCAAAATTTATGGAATACCATAAAAACAGTACTAAAAAGAAAGTTTGTATTAATATACACTTACATTTAAAAGGAAGGAAGCTCTCAAACTACCTAACTGTACATTTCAAGGAACTGAAAAAAGGAAGACAAATTAAGCACAAAGTTAGCAGAAGGAAGAAAATAACTAGAGAAGAAATAAAATAATAATATTAAAAGAAAAAAAATCAGTGAAATAAGTTACATTTTTTAAAACACCAACAAAATTGGTAAAGCTTTAGCTAACCATTAAAAAAGAGAAGACTCAAATAGCTAAATTATTAAAAAATGAAAGAAGTTATATTCCTACTGATTATATGGAACTAAAGGATTATAAAAGTACTGGTTCAAAAAGAAATACAATATTTAGAAAGACCTAGAAACAATAAGCAGATTAAATTAGTAATCCAAAGCTTCTCCACAGAGGAAAGCCCAGGACCAGATTAGTTTACTGGTAAATTCTACCAAACATTTAAATAATTAATGCCAATCTTTCTCAAACGTTTCCAAAATATTGAAGAGGAAGGAACACTTCAAAACTCATTTTATGATGCCAGCATTACACTGAGGACAAAGATAGAAAGATATCACAGAAATACTACACACCAATATCATCAATAAATATGGATGCAAAAATTCTCAATAAAATAATAGCAAATGAAATTTAACAGCACATTGAAAAGATCATATACCATGACCAAGTGGAATTTTTTTCTGAGTTGCAAGAATGGTTCAACAAAGGAAACTTAATCAATTTGATAAATCACATTAAAAGAATGAAGAATAAAATAATGCAATTAATAGATGCAGAAAAAAGTCATTGACAAAATTGACATATTTATTTCATTAAAAAAAATTAGGAATAGAAGAAAATTACCTTACAATACAAAATCATGTATGAAAAGTCCTAAGCTAAACACCATACTCAATGGTGAAAAACTGAAAGCTTTTACTCTAAAATTAGAAACTAAGATGTTCACTCTCACCATTATATTCAAGATAGTACTGGAAGTACTGGCCAGACTAAATAGGCAAGAAGAAGAAACAAAATAACCCCAATTTTTTTTTTTTTTTTTTTTGAAACGGAGTTTCGCTCTTGTTACCCAGGCTGGAGTGCAATGGCACGATCTCGGCTCACTGCAACCTCCGCCTCCTGGGTTCAGGCAATTCTCCTGCCTCAACCTCCTGAGTCGCTGGGATTACAGGCATGCGCCACCATGCCCAGCTAATGTTTTTTGTATTTTTAGTAGAGACGGGGTTTCACCATGTTGACCAGGATGGCCTCGATCTCTCGACCTCGTGATCCACCCGCCTCGGCCTCCCAAAGTGCTGGGATTACAGGCTTGAGCCACCACGCCCGGCCTCTATACTATGATCTTATATGTGGAAGATTCTGAAGATTTCACACAAAAATATCTGGAACTTAATTTAAAAATTCAACAAAGTTATAGGATACAAAATCAATATACAAAAATCAGTTATGTTTGCATACACTAATGGTAAAACATCTGAAAAGATATTAAGGAAGCCATTTCATCTACAATACTATCAAAAATAATAAAATATTGAGGAAAAAACTTAACAGGTGAAAGACTTCTTCACTAAAGACTATAGAATATTGCTGAAAGGAATTAAAGACACAAAAAATGTAAGGATATCCCATGTTCATGATTGAAAGATAATATTAAAATGTCCATATTACTCAAAGTAAGTTACATGTTCAGTGTAACCCCTAGCAATATCTCAATGATATTTGTTGTAGGAAAATAAAAAACAATCTTAAAAATCATAGGGAACCACAAAGAATCCCAAATAACCAAAGCAATCTTGAGAAAGAAGAGTAAATCTGAAAACCTTATACCTCCTGATTTTAAAATATGTTACAAAGCTACAGTAATCAAGACAGTATGACACTAAGCCATACATACAAATCAACTAAATAGAATAGAGAGCCCAGAAATAAAATTACACAGATAAAAATCAAATGATCTTTGACATAGGTTCCAAGACTACACATTGGGAAAGAATAGTCTCTTTCAACAAATAATGTTGGGAAACAAAATACCCATATACAAAAGAATTAAATTATCTTATACCATCCACAGAAATAAAATCAAAATAAATTAAAGACCTGAAGGTAAGACCTAAAACTACAAAACTCCTAGATAAAAATAGAAAGAAAAAGCTATACAACACTTGTCTTTACTGTAATTTCTTGGATATGACAGTATTCAGAAGCACAGGAAACAAAAACAAAAATAGACAAGTGGTACTACCTCAGACTAAAACACTTCTTCAGAGGGAAAGAAACAATAAGGAAAATGAAAAGGCAACCTACAGAATGGGGTAAAATATTTGCAAAGTATATACATGGTAAGGACTTAATATCCACAATAGATAAGGTACTCCTACAACTCAATAGCCAAAAAGCAAATAACATGATTAAAAATGAGAAAGGACCTGAATAGATATTTTTCCAAAGAAGACACACAAATAGACAGTTGGTTTATAAAAAGATGCTCAACATCACTAATCATCTGGGAAATGCAAATTTAAACCACAATGAGGTATCACCTCACACCTGTTAGAATTGCCATTATCAAAATAATTAAAAAGAGAGAACAAAAAAAATGTTGATGACGTGGAGAAATTGGAAATCCTGTCACTCTTTTGGGAAATGTAAAATGGTACAGTTGCTATGGGAAACAGTATGCAGTTTCCTCAAAAAGTGAAAAATAGAGTTTCCATGTGATTCAACAATCCCACTTCTGAGTATTTATTAAAAAGAATTAAAATCAGAATCTGGAAAATAGATTTGTACTCACCTGTTCATTGAGCGTTATTCACAATAGCCAAGAGGTGGAAACAACCGAATGTTTATTGATGAATGAATGGATAAGTAAAATATGGTATAAACATACAACAGTATTATTCAACCATAAAAAAGAAGGAAATCCTATCATTTGCTACAACATAGGTGAATCCTAAAGACATTATGCTAAGTGGAATGGGCCATTGTAGAAGGACAAATATGGTATTATTATGCTTATAAGAAGTATTGGAAGTAGTCAAACTCAAAGAAATAGAAAGTAGAAAGGTGGTTGTCGGGCTGGAGGGAGGAGGAAATGGGCTTTTGTTGTTCAATGGGTGTACAGTTTTAATCACACATGGTGAAAAAGTCATAGAGATCTGCTTTACAACCTTGTGTTTATAGTTAAAATTACTATATTATACACTTAAAAATTTAAGAGGGTAGATCTTATGTTTTGTGTTTTTACAACTTGAAACTAAAGGAAATACTTGCTATGGATAATAATGCTGTTTAATATTTTTTAAATTTGTGACTTGATTGGGAGGGAAGTGAAGGAGTTAGTTCCATGCTTTTATATTTTGTGATGCACACTTTTATTATCCTCTGAAATTATTGGCCAGGCACGGTGGCTCCCACCTGTAATTCCAGCACTTTGGGAGGCCAAGGCGGGCTGATCACTTAAGGTTAGGAGTTCGAGACCAGCCTGGCCAACATGGTGAAACCCTGTCTCTGCCACAAATACAAAACTAAGCCAGGCATGGTGATGTGGGCCTGTAATCCTAGCTACTTGGGAGGCTGAGGCAGAAGAATTGCTGGAACCTCGGGTGGGGATGTTGCTGTGAGCTGAGATTGTGCCGCTGCACTCCAGTCTGGGCAACAGAGTAAGACTGTCTCAAAAAAAAAAAAAAAAATTTGAAATTATTATGACTTTTGGCTTATATCATTTTAAGATTAATGTGGCTTTGGAGTTCAAGATTCTCTTTATGTTTTACCATTAACTGGCTTTTGATTTAGGAAACTGCTCCCTCTTTTGTACTATCTAGCTATAAAGGGAGAACTCTTGAAAAAGCTTGAGAGAAATGCACAGCTGTCAGGAAGTGCAGCTTTTACGAATTAATATCTTGCTAAAATAAACAGAAGCTGTTTCAGCTTCAGTGCTAAGACCACTGGCAAATTTCTTTGAAAAATGAGTTAATACCCTTATGCCGCTCAGCCACACTAAATGTTCCCCTAAAGTGCTGACTATAAGAATACACTGCCATTTTGTTTTTAAAATCAAAGTGCTGATTTATTGATTTTACACTGAGAGGTAGAACACAGACCAGAATACCTATATTGATGTGATCATTGAAAGATACTTTTGTCTTCTTTAATGTTTGATTTATTTCAGTCAGTGTTAAATCTTGGTGCTGAGTTCAGAGGATGCAGTTGCAAAGAAGAGAGATTTTTCCTTGCCCTGCTAGCAAGTACTTACATTCTGTTTGGGGAAAAGGGTACAAAATAAGTTATAGTGCAATTCTTGTGTTAAATGCAATTTTGTTAAGTGTTATAATAGAGATGCACAGGTGCTAATTGAATGTTTAATGGAAAGATGACATGAGCTATCCTGAAATGTGACCTAGTATTCAGGAAATGCTTTCTTGAGGAGGTAATGTTATTCAGATGGAATTGCAGAGGACAGGGAAGACTCCACTATTTCTGAGCAAAAGAGATCTGGGTGGCAATCTGGTTGGAAACATAGACTGGAAGCTTTATTTTGGAGCTGTGTGGCATAGTAAGCTCACTTCTTTTTAGATTATACTATGTTTAGGGTGACTTTGGAGGAGTTGCCTCCTGATGCATCCTACAGAAGGGTGAGTGGGAATTAATCATGTGGAAGTATAAAGTGGGGAAAAGAGCATCCTTGATGGCCACAAGGTAGTACTGAGGGTAAGTATTCAAGGCTGAGTGGTTAGAGGGCAGAGCAAGAGTGTGAGGCACAGACAAGACTGGTAAAAAGCCACAGAGGCCAGATCACACAGAACATGGTTAAAGACCATCCAAACTATTTTAAAGATTATGTCGTCTATGAGGATACAGATTCCCAGGAAATGACATTTAATTGACAGGTATCAAGCATAAAGGATCTAATCATAATTGCATTTTAGGAATTACTCTGGGTGCTGTGTGAGAATGAATTAGAGTAAGGGTGTATATGAGAGACTAGTTAGAAAGCTGTTTCACCAGTTCTACAGAGACCTTATGCTAGCTTAGACATTAGAGTGGTCATCATGGTGATTTTATGAAATAGATAAAGATATTTACAGAGACAAGTATACAAATACTGTAGAGCATGACTTAATGTACCAAGGGGATCTGAAAAGCTTATAGAAGTGACATTAGTTTAATCTTGAAGGATGAGAACAAATTTCTTGTAGGAGTATAGTTTAGCACTTAGCTTCAATTGCAAAAATACGCAAATTTTAAATGATTATTACCTTTTTACTAGTGTTCCTTTCAGAATCTTTAAGAAATGTCACATAGTATTCTGATTTCTGTAATTGCATTACTAAGTGCATTAGAAGTTAATATATAATAAATTTACATTTCCTGAATACCATTTTATAATTTAGACATATCACTAATTCATGTTAATCCCTTCCCCATCAACACTAACCAAATCCAACTATGCTAGTTACAATTCGGGACATTTTAAAAGTTTTCTACTTTCTATTAAATTGTCTGTTTCAGTTAAATCTCTGTATTAATTAAGCATGTTATTTTCCACACTAAATTCCTGCTTTTGTCTCACAAGAATTACAGCTAAATTAGTTTAATTATTTTTGGAATAATTTTAGAATCTAAAACACTTTACATACTCCTGGCTTTCTTATTTTGAAAGAAATGTGCTTGAATCTGGAGATTGTATAGGCCAAAGATTATTAGATGTAGAAAAATGGTGATTTGTTGGCATTTATAAAATCTCTAGTTTTTGCAGTCATAGGAATAGACTGTATACACTTTTCAAAGCGTTTTATGATTATTTGGCATATTACTTGTGGCTGATAAGGACATCTGTTACCCAGTCATTCTTTAGCAAACACTTAGCTCTCCTTTTAGAATTAATATTGTCATTTCCCATATGCATAGGATGCTTGAAGAAAATTTTATCTGGAAAAAAATTCTGTATTGTGTTTTAGTGCAATACAATTTGTTTATGTCTTTGCTATTTTTTATTAAACAAGTCTAGCTTGGATATTAGTCTTAAACCCTTGCTTTAAAAACTAGTCATTGTTCAGTGAAGTCAGCGCCAGGTCAAAGAGAGTTCAATAAGACATATCTCATCTAGGCATTGCCCTGTGCGCCATCTGCCCACGTTAAATCACAGTGATAAGTAGGATATGTACTTGTGCATCGCTAATTTTTGTTTGGCCAGAACTTCATGTCATCTCATGGTCATTATAGTTGTCCAATTAGAGTTGATCAAATTGCATTACCATTAATTAGTGAGTCTGTCTTATAGCACAGAAGGCTAGTTGAACATATTTATCTGTTTAAGTGGGCTGTTCTCAGAAAGCCAAATGTCATATTTGAAAGAAAAGTCTTATTTGTGGGGAAGGAAAGCTGGGAGTATGGAATTATTTTACATGTACTAAACTGAAAGAGTGATTCCAATATAGTCCTTTAGTAAGCTTACTAAAAGTTTGCTCTAGTCCTAAAGATCTTTGAGGCAAAATAAAATTAGTTATGCAATGGATAATATTTATTTATCTGCAAATAAATGACATGCTGAGGTTATTAAAACAGAAATTCTGTGGCCCTTGTGATGGGAAGAAATTGCTCATTCTGAACAACTCATTCACAACAGATTTAAGTCCCTGTGAAGATTTGTAATATCTTGAGTAGTGTCAAGCCAGAAAATTGTTTCTGCTCTGCTGCAAGCTGCACACACCATTACAAAATTGTGATGGATGCACACTGACTTATGTTTATATAGATTGATTCTTATACTTGAGAGGCAAATGGGTGAGAACAGGAAATGTGTTCCCTGAAGATGCCAATGGGCCTTTGTGCAATGATATCTGCCTAAAAAACTAGAGGAGCATCTGTGGTTAGATAAGATGGGAGACAGTCAAACTTATCACTTCCTGACTTTCTCATTTGAGGGTGATAGCATTGGCATATCATGTCAAGTCCTACTGTGCAGCCATGCATCATGGTGACACCAAAAAGTCTAAAGTTCTCTAGGGTTTTATTTGACCCAACAGTTCTTTCTGGCATAATCTATTAATCTAGAATAAAAAGAAGGAAGAGAAAGAGAGAGAGAAGTAATTTTCTGCCTTTTCCTCACTGTCTTAAGGTATTGATTTTGACTTCTTGATATTCTTTCAGGAAAAAAAAAAAACTATTAATGCCTTTGTTATTTTTGTCCAACAGTTCAAGTTTCATATATTTTTGACAAATTTCCTTAACACTTGACTACCTTGACTACCTCAACACTAGAACTGAAGTTAACTTTAAAAGAGTAGTTTGTTTCTGAAGCATTGCTGAATGAAATATTATTTTTAAAATGTGCATCAGCTCCTTCACTTCTCTACTTTTTCCTTTCATTTATACTTTCACCAACCAACCATTTATCCATCAAAAATGTATATGTATTTATTGCCTGTTAGGTGGCAGACAGTATGAAAGGTGCTTGAAGAAAAATGGCCAATAGCATAGACCAGAACCTGCCCTGTAAATTTACATATCTGGGCCATTATTATTGAACAAACGTGTTTTGAATGCTTTCTGTGATAGGCACTGTGCTAATATCAGCCCCTGGTGCAGAATTTGGAAAAGGACCTTTATATGGAGATACATTGAAAAAGAAGATCCTCCTCCTTTCTTTCAAGATTTTTAAGCCTAACAGTGATTTATCCAGGGAGTCTTAGTGTTCAAATGTAGAACTTGTTATGATCTCAGCCCTTGCAATAAGCACCTTGCCAGCTCAGGCAAACAGCAGGCCTATACTGCCCCAGTACCTGGTAAATCCATTGAGAAGCTGATTTGGCATCTGATAATCTGCAGATAAAATAATTATTTCACAGGATTATATAATCTTCGTTAGGTGCTGCAGTGGATGGTAACTGGCTTCATAATCAAACCAAAATTATTTCCTCAGGAATGTGTGATAAGGATAGACATTTTGGCAATGGTTATGGAAAGTTTCAAAGAGAATAAAAATTATAAATGTGTGGCAATTAGCCTTTCACTTTACTTAAAATACTGTGTATGGATTCAGCAAGCATGCTAAAATTTAAAACAAAAATCCTCTTTGGAAGGCAATTGTTTTAAGTTGGAAAAATTTAGCTCATTTTTCAGTGAAAGAATTTGAAAATTCTGTCTTTGGAAACCAAAATAATCTATGGCAGAGTTGGATGCATCTTTCACTTTAAAACACAGACTCTGTCTGTGGTGAATGTATTTGTTGTGGTAAAGTATTTGAAAGGAAACCCTCAGAATAATTTGGGGGAAGGAAAAATACTGTTTTAAAACAAGCCCAACCCATCAGTTTTAAACCTCAAAAATTGCCTTTCTTTGAATAAGAAAGAATTAATAATTGTGTATAGCATAAAGAATATATGTTTGGATTATAATGCATAATTATGATTTAAAACAAATTAAACTTCTAAATTTTAAGGGACTCTAGTATAATGCTGTGACCTCAATGATTTTTTCAAACAAATTTATATTCCTTAAAGTTGATGTTGATGATCTTATATAGTTACTTCATGACTGGGTCTGTGTCTTGGCAAATCTCTCTCTAGATAAGTGATTCCTGTAAATGTTAAAAATTCCTTTACAGGTTAACTTTCACATCATTTTTTATTGCTTATGTTATAAAGGTTAATCCTAGATGCATCTTTTCTGGAAAGAAGAGTCCTGATAATCTCATAAGAAGTTCCCTTTCCTAAGGTTTGTATTTTGTGTGGGGATCATCAAGGAAAGGGAAAAGCCAGAATGCCAAACTGCAAAGTGTTATTCTTTACTGTAGGGCTCCATCCAAAAAGGGTTTGTAACACAGTGTACAGTCTTGTAGCCCAGCTGTGTGGAGCATTGATTGCTTCTGCCTAGAGCAGGGATACTGTCAAGTTGCTCTGTGAGTTGAGTCATCTATTGACAAAGAGCTACCAGCCCGCAGATAATGCTGTGCGGAGCTGCTCTCGCTGCTCCCACTGCTCCCACGGTGCACTGCTTATAGCAGCTATCAAAGATACTGAGGGATCCACAAGGGAAAAAAGACTTTTACAACTGCCTGGAAGAAAGGGGTGTGAGGGAGGAGACATTTCTGTGCAGAGCTGACCAAAGGAAAAAGTAGGCATCAGTGCAGTATGAATGCATACCTCACCAAGCAACACAGCTGCAGCCGGGGGTCCGATGGGATGGATGCCGGCAGGAGTGCGCCCACCCTGATCAGGGATGCCCACTGCGGTTGTGGCTGGCAGAGGAACTCTCAGGGGCTCGGGTACAGTTCTCATACCATGCCCTCCTCAGGACCAGGGGGGCCAGCTTCAACCAGGACCGGGGGGGCCAGCTTCAGCAGGACCTTGTGGGACAGTGTGCGGAAAAGCCCCCACAAGACGAGCACCAAGGGCAAAGGGACTTGTGGGGAGCATTGTACCTGCCCACATGGTTGGTTCAGCCCAGCACAGGTGAGCTTTTTTCTTGTGACTTTCCCTTGAGTATCTGAAGAAAGTGAGAGCAAGTTGTTTAAGGGTCGAATGGCTTGGAAACTTTGCTGAGTCCTCCTTGAGTATGCCTGTATGTAAAAGATTAGGGAAAGAAAAACCTGTCATTTCCACACATGTTTGTGGACTCACACCTCTGGGTGGCCTATGAAAATCTAGGGATGTTGTGCTCAGTTTATTTCACTGACTTTTCACCAAGTTTAACTTCTCTTGTCCTCAGGTTTTATTATTTTGCATCATAGTCTTTTAGCAGCACTTTTACTTGTAATCGTTTTTAACTTTTGTTCTGTCCTGCCTGTTTATTATTATTATTTAAAGAACAAAGAGAAAATGAGTTTTAATCAAACTTTCTGTCTCTTTAAAGGCAAAATAACATTTGTTTCTTTACTATAGAAAACAGTAATTTGAAGTACGTATTCTATTCTAATTTTACTCTTATGATATTGTATGCCTTTTCAGTTATGGAGAAGAAAAGTTGTTTATATAAATAATTAATTTTACAAAGAAAAGGAATAATTGAGAGCAAAATAGAGGATGGTTAAACTTAGAATAAAAGAACGAAGCACTTCATTTATTCATAGAGAAGCAATGTTTGTTTATATGAAAATCTATAGCTCTCTTTCTTCTATAATGCATTTCTAAAGCAGATGTGCATTTAATTTTAATTTGATTCCTAGCTTATTTTAGCCCCCAGACTATTATCGTTTTATCAGAAATAAAATTGGCTCATTTTTTCTGTCTTCATTCAAAGAAGAGAAAATAACTTCCTGCAAATGCTGTAAAATATAAATAAAATTACCTGTAGTCACTGTCATAAATACAGAATAATGACTATTCTTAAATATATATTGAAAAGAAAAAAAGCTGCATTTGCAGAAAAAATTCAATCTCAATTTCAATATGATTTTAGCATAATGGAGAAGTAGATATTGATCATGAATAAAATGTTATAGTGAGAAGTGTAGAGGAAATTTTCATTTTAATAATAGCTTTTAAAAAGTACTTCCAAGAATGTCATAAATCACTAGTCTTAATAATATAGAGTTACATATACATAGCCTTATGTATGGCTTTTGATGGATTTACATGTAATTATAAGCTTTGCTTAGAAAGATAGAGCAACTCAGCCTCTTGATTTAAATCAAGAAATATCATTTTATTATTAAATTGGTTTGGCTTAAAATGGAGCTTGGCATTTAGAAATGCAGTTATTAAAGTTAACATGAATTCCAAACTGAATAAACAGTCTTAACAATTGTGAACACTCTATATACTGTTTAACAAATACATTCATTTAAATGTCTTTAGCTTATATCTTTATTGATTACATTAAATTCTCAAGGCTCACATAGGCTAGGAAGACAAACCTACTTAATAACATCTAGCTTATGGTTGCTGCACAGAGTAGAGAAAGCAACTTGCTTTGTAAATTGTTGCAATTCCTTTAATCCAAGATACAGTATATGTTTTTATTTCATAAATGATAGTTTCCCAAACCCATATCTCTAACACTAAGTTATAATAAGCAAAGTCTAAAAATGTTCATACATTTTTCATCAACTGAGGGAAACTTTTTATTTCCTTAGTTTTTAACAATGCCTCCTACTTGCCGGACACTTATAGCCATTTAATGCTTTCAAGGTTTGGAATACTGATAATTAGAGATATACTGATATACTGATGATATCTGTATACTGATAATTAGAGATCCAATAACATACAAGAAGGCAACAAATTGAGGTGGTCACCATCTCTCCCTTATTCTTCTGCATAAATATTTGTAAACATTTTCCCTCCCATTCACATATACTTTATTACTGGCTGGGACTAATAGTGATGCACAAATACTGGAACTATGAAACCATATCTTTTAGGATTTTCAATGTTTTAACAGTCTTCACTTACCAGACCCTTTGGCCTTTACCATTTCAGTTCTATAAAAGTGCTATGCCAGATTGATTGATCTCTGTCTTTACTCCATGCATGAAAACTTTCAAATATATTATGTTAAATAATTTCAATTGTCTCTACACATATATACACACAGAATTTAATAAATGTAGGCAAATATCTTAATATATCCAACTATTTGTATATATTAACATATTTTATGTATATTTAAGTGTGTATGTGCATATATATGCACACATATCAAAATTAGAGTTCTATATTATTCCAGTTTTCTATCCTTAAGTATACCAGCTTGTTCTTCCAAAGAATGCTGCGTTCTGTCCGTGTAAAGTACTTTTTATGTAAATGTTTTTTCCTTTACTTCTAGTAGGTCCTCAAAACTACTGATATATGTATATTTATAAATCTGTATCCATTTATATATGCATCCATAGCATGTATCTAATATCTAATATATCAGAGATGTATAAGTATGATACACTTGGGTATATTATCACAAAAATAAGAGCCCATGTATATCTATATGTATTCATGTGTCCACTAAAACTAATGCCGTTTTGAGAATTTAATGATACTACTTTTTACCCATTAAATTAACTGGGGATATCCTGTGAAATATTGTAAAACAAAAACTGGAGCTAATGATACTAAACATTAGAATCCTTAATAAAGCATAAAGAAGAATGGTGCATGTTTTAAAATAGTCCAGGGACTCACATGTGGTACAGAACGTGCCTAAGGGTTGTTAAGCATCTGGGAGCTTGGATCTTGCCCTCAGAGATATTTGCAGTATTACGTGGAAATCAGCAGTGTGATTTCCAGCTGCTATAATAGAGGGCCATGGTAATGACTTGAGTTCCTCCCAAGGCTCTTTTCCAAACTCCTGTGATTTGGAATACCATGTACTTACAGGACTGTGTCATTATGTTGTTCCTCAGCAGGTCTAAAAATCAGCTCTGTCCCTTTTCAAATAAGTTTTCATTCCATTTCAATCTGTAGAATTAATATACCCATAATAATAGGTAAAGAAATGGAAAGTTATAGTGCCCAGAAGTGAATTCCAAATGTACCTCTAGGATATTAGTGTCAGCCTTGGGAAGAAACATGTCCATCGTTGTTTATGTGGCATTTCTTCCCAATGCAGACTAATCTAGGGAGACAGCACAGAACAGTGGAGACCAGTTTTCTGCATTTGCCTGCCTGCCTGCCTGCCTTCCTACCTTCCTTCCTTCCTTCCTTCCTTCATTTGTTTGACTATCACATACTAAGTACCTACTATTTACTCTTCTGTCATGCCTTGTGGGCATAATATTGTAGTAAACAGGCTGGGTGCAATGACTCACGCCTGTAATCCCAGCACTTGGGAGGCAGAGGCAGATGGATCACTTGAGGCCACAAGTTCAAGACCAACCTGGCCAACATAGTGAAACCCTATCTCTACTAAAAATAAAAAATTTAGCCGGGTGTGGTGGTGCCTACCCATAGTCCCAGCTACTCGGGAGGCTGAGGCATGAGAATCTTTTGAACTCAGAAGGTGGAGGTTGCAGTGAGCCAAGAAGGTGCCACTGCACTCCAGCCTGAGCAACAGAGCAAGACTTGTCTCTAATAAAAAATAAAAATATTAAAATTAAATTGTAAAGAAAGTAAGTATCTCCCTTACTACCATGGAGCTTACAGCCTATAATAGCCTATAATATGTAGCAAATGATATACCATGTGTACCATGATATACAAAGAATTATATTACTGTAAGTCATAACTTAGAAGTGAAGCAAAATTTTAGAGAGTGCTGCAGATATCATAATGAATGCATATTGAGGATACAGAAGGACCACAGAGGAGTAAAAAAGCGAGATACTTGGAAAAAAATACTGCATTTCTTTAAGCTTTTGAGATTTTCTGCTTTATGAATTGAGGATATAAATAATACCTGCCTCAGAGCGTTGTTGTGAGGAATGATTAACAAAACGTTAGCATAGTGCTTTCATATAGTAGAGGCTCAATTAATATTTAAGGAATAAATGAATGAATAGGAAGTCCACATTAAATATTGGCTATTACTTACCTATTCCTTGATATATTTTTTTTGATTGGCTGGGAAGAGAAGAGAAATGAATCAGTGAGGACTTCGTAGAGGTAGTAATACTTGGATGGAATTAAATTGAATTTAAAACATTGTTTGTGTTTATTAAGTGGATCAAAAGAGATAAATTTTGAACAGAAATGAAAAATACAGAAAAGCATGTAACACCCTGATGCCTGTGCATAATCATTCTAATTGCCTATAACACTGAACTCTGGACAGCAGGTTCATTAAGAGATAAGCCTGGAGAGGCCAGGAGCGGTGGCTCACACCTGTAATCGCAGCCCTCTGGGAGGCTGAAGTGGGTGGATCATGAGGTCAGGAGATAGAGATCATCCTGACAACCAACATGGTGGAAAACACTGTCTCTACAAAAAATACAAAAATTAGCTGGGTGTGGTGGAGCATGCCTGTAGTCCCAGTTATTTGGGAGGCTAAGGCAGGAGGACCACTTGAACTTGGGAGGCAGAGGTTGCAGTGAGCCGAGATTGCACCACTGCACTCTGGCCTGGTGACAGAGCAAGACTCCATCTCAAACAAACAAACAAAAAAGAGAAGCCTGGAGTGGAGGGGTGGGGCCTGGTCAGAGAGAGCTGCCGGGTAGATCTTGAGGACTTCATAAGATTTGAGTGTCTGCTCGGCCACTCTCCATGTGTCAGTCTTCATCATCAGTGAAACCTTTGAGCTTCAGTTTGTCTGTTTGTAAGGCAGCTGGTTTTCTAAATGAACACACAAATCTCATCCAGTACTAATGTATGTGACTGCATCAACTGACATTAATTATTGGGAAGCACTTTGGAAAGGATTCATGCTTAAAAACCAGACAATATCAGATTTGAATTTACTAGCTCTATATGACCTTATCTGCTTAACTTCTCTAAGCCTCATTTTTCTGCTCTGTAAAACTTGGGATAATAAAGTCATGTTGCAGGGAAATGTTATAAGAATTGAAAATACTGTATATAAAAACCCAGTATGGCACTTAGAACAAAATTACTCACTTAATAGTATTTATTATTAGTAATGATATCTAAAGTATGCTTTTTAACCTGAAGAACTTACTGTCCAGCAAATTCGTCATTCGTATTGTGCTCTTTGATTAGAATTTATGGTTCGCCCACTGAATTTTTTGATGTCTTCCTTATAAAGATGAAGGTTAGGCTAGGCAAGGCAACTGTCCAGAAACTTTTGGCATAGTACCACATAATGCTGCTACTGAGGTGACATAATGTCCTTCAAGGCTCTCAGCAATTTACAACTGTGCACACTAGGGAAAAAAAATCATGTAAAGTAGAATTGTGTTGATGAAGTAGCATTCCCATAAGCTTGTATTTAGAGGTAAGGAAGTACTGAAAGATTTTCTCAGCAAAATTCTGCATGAACAACTGTGTTTGAAATTTTTAGCCAAGCTCTGTAAATCTTCTCCCCTCACAGTCCCTTTGCAGCAACTCCAGAACCAGCAATTTGAAGCAACTTGAGTGCAGAGGACTTTTTAGTCCAAGAAGTAGGGTTGCCCTAGGATGAAATCTCAGGTTCAGTTTATGTTCAGCCAGAAACATCTGACAGCTTCTTTTAAGTCAGTGCATGCTTTGACTTATTCCTTCTAGAAAGACGGGCCTTTACTGAGGAAGAATAAGACTCTCTTGTCTCTGGGAAATACCAGCTCTCCCCCAGGTAAAGGAAACAGAAGAGAGCAAGCCATACCACAGAAGGAATTAAAATTCTAAGCATTCCTTGGAGAATGTGAATCCACTTGGTCAATACTCCTGGCACCCATATTGCTGGATGCTGACATAAGCAGAGCTTTCTCTCCAGGGTAGGACAAGGAGAAGCCAAGCACACAGAAGGGAAAGAAAAGAACAAAAATGACAGTATTTATTGCATACTTACCATGCTCACAATATGTGAGACACTATGGTAGGGGCTGTATGTTAGTCATTTCCTTCAGTTTTCCCAGTAACATCACCAGAGTGATGTTGTCATCTCCATTTTGAAGATGTGGAAATGGAACCTAAGAGTAATGCTTACGATCACACAAGAGAAGGGCAGAATGCATTTCAAATGCAGGTGTGTATGACTTCCTTATTCTCTCCACCACATCTTGCAAAAACAAGGCCTTTTTGAAGTACTGTGGGAGGTAAAATACCCTGTGGAGACTTCTATTATTCTCTAATTTAACAGAAATTTCCTTAAGACATTGGGATATTCCACATAGCTGGGAGTACTGGCATTCCCTTTGCAGAATCCTGGATTCCCCTAGCCTACTTTATTTGCTGGTGTCAGGAGCCCTGAATGAGTTGGGTTCCTGAAGATCCCTTCCCTCCTTTATTATGGCTAAGGAAGGACCATGTTGATCTGAAGTAGCTGGAGTTGATTTCCATAGCACTTAACACTAGAAAAAGATACTTGCTGTGCAACTTGTAAATTACAAGTTTGGATTCAAATTTGCGACATTTGTGGCAAGAACTTGGGAACCACCTATTGTAAATTTAATATAAACACAGAAGTGCAGAGAGACGCTGCCGTTAGTACAAGAGCATCATCTCACATTACTGAGTGTTTGTGAATCTCATACAAACGCTTTCTCTCCCTGTGTATCCATCATGCCAAGAATCAAACCTGTTTGATACCATCTTCTTCGTTGTCCATCCTCCTTTTCTGATATTTGATCTTTACAAATGTGACCTCACCTGGTTTTATTCTCCTTCATTCTCTACTTTGTTCAGTTATTTTAATTTCCCCAAGTCATCTAGATGTTTTGTCATTGTGTCAGAACTGTATGGAAACGTAGTAACCTCCTAGTACATTTTCCAAAGCAGAAACTATACCCTAGAAAAGTTAGGAGGATTGCTCAAGGTCATTTCAGTTTGTGGCAGAATTGGTCCATGCCCTTGAATTCAGAACTGAGTTCTTCTTTTACTGCTCTGAGTTGCTCCCTCTCTTAGCCTTTCTATCTCATCTTCATGAAGAGTCATTGTTGTCAGATAATTATGAGGCATGCAATTTATTGATAATTACGTGTTGGGCATTGTATAAAAAGTTATATAAACCTATTTTTTACTCAGAATTTAGACCAGTGATCCCCAAGGACAGAAGGAGAGAGAAGAGCCCCTAGAAATTATTATTTAATGTTTTTCTTCCAAATTTGATTTTAAGGCTTGGGGGTGCATGTATGGGTTTGTTACATGAGTAAATAGTGTGTTTCTGGGGTTTGGTGTACAAATTACTTCATTAACCCAGTAGTAATATAATAATGGGTAGTTTTTCAGTCCTCACCTTCTTCCTACCATCCACCCTCAAGTAAGCCTAGGTGTCTATTGTTACCTTTGCATGTGTACTCAATGTTTAGCATGTGATATTTGATTTTCTGTTGCTGTGTTAATTTGCTTAGGATAATGACGTACAGCTGCATCTATGTTGCTGCGAAGGACATGATTTCATTCTGTTTTACGGCTGTGTAGTATTCCACATTGTCTATGTACACATTTTCTTTATCCATGCTACAGTTGGTGGGCACCTAGGTTGATTCCATTTAATAACAGTCTCTGCTGTTATTAAAAGTGCTGCAAAGAACATACATGTGCATGTGTCGTTATAGTAGAATAATTTATATTGCTTTGGGTATATAACCAGTAATGGGATTGTTGGGTTGAATAGTAGTTCTTTTTTAAGTTCTTTGAGAAATCTCCAATCTGTCTTCCAAAATGGCTGAACCAATTTATACTCCCACTGAAGTGAATAAGCATTCCTTTTTTTCAACAAGCCCGCCAACATCTGTTATTTTTTGACTTTTTAATAATAGCCATTCTGACTGGTGAGAAAGCACTTTAGAAAAGCAGAGAGATACTAAAGTGTTGTTAAAAATTGGGAAGTGATACTGGGATTTAGGGAAGTGGGTCGGGGATGCTACACTCCGTAATGTGTATAGTGGTCCTGCCCCACAAATAATTGCCCCATGTACTGCACAATTTTTAACATCCCACTAAATGTTAATGATTAATAAAAAGTTTATTATTACCCAAGCCTAAAATTAAACTCAATTTTACAAAGTATTTTTACAAGGATTATTGAATTTTCTAGGACTATAACTCTTGCGATAATCAAGGGACCATTGTACTTTGTTCTGTTAGCAGCTTTGTCAGTTCCACATTTTGGAAGATCACATCCTTGCAACAATGCTGATGTTAGTATTGACATACCTCTCCTGTGTCAATCTACGTGTATAGAGTTCATCTGCAAATATGCAAGTAAAGAGATTTGAGACTCCTATTAATAGTCTGGAACCAAATATTTTAATTTTTTGGTTTGTTAAGTTTTATTGTATTTTTAATTGAAAAATAATAATTGTATATATTTATGGCATCCCATGTGATGTTTCAATACATGTATATATTGTGAAATAATTGAATCAGAGTAATTAACATGTCAGTTATCTCCAACACTTATTATTTCTTTGTAGTCATGTGAAAGAACATGTGGAAACTATTCTCTTTTTTTTTTTTTTTTGAGACTGAGTCTCGCTCTGTTGCCAGGCTGATTCAAGTGATTCTCCTGCCTCAGCCTCCTGACTAGCTGGGACTACAGGTTTGTGCCATCACACCCAGCTAATTTTTGTATTTTCAGTAGTTAACGGGGTTTCACCATGTTGGTCAGGATGGTCTTGATCTCTTGACCTCATGATCTGCCCACCTCGGCCTCGCAAAGTGCTGGGACTATGGATGTGAGTCACTGTGCCTGGCCATGAAATCTGTTCTTTAGCTATCTTAAAATACACAAAACATTATCATTAACCTTAGTCACTAGGGGACGGAAAAGGAGTGATGTTGGTCAGAAGATCTAGAATCAAATATTTTAACTTGATAGAAATATAAAGTACAGGGATCTCACCAAATTTCATTAATATAAAGTTGTTTTTAAAATATTTTATTTGATTGCCATACCGTGATTTTTAAAACACTTCAAAGCATAAGAAATCTTTCACTATTACTCTGATACTGTGTCAAATCTCAAACTCAGCTAGTATCAAAACTCAACTTCCCCATAAGCCCTTAGGTTTCAGAGTTTATATCTATTATTCCTCATTTCCTATCAAAGAAATAGAATTTGGGAGTTCTAGAAATTAAATAGATGTCTTTACATGAGAAGGAATTCCAAACAGGAAGAGTAGGTTGGTAGACAGACAGACGGATGGACAGACAGACAGACAGACAGACAGGTAGGTAGGTAGGTAGGTAGACAGATAGATAGATAGATAGATAGATAGATAGACAGACAGACAGGTAGAAAGCTGACTAGCCAGACGACTGTCTTACTAGCATGCCCTATTTTGACATTAAACTTATCAGTAAGATCCAGTTTATCTGCAAGAGTATGATACATTTTTAACTTCTACCATCTGCAATTTTCCTTGTTAAATTATCTATATCTCAACTACTAAAGTTATTTCTTCTTGTGTTTCATCAAATGCAGATGGTCTGCTATTACTTTTTCTAACACTGATTTTTAACCTAGAATCCGTCTTGTACCTTTTATAGGATATGATATCTGGTCTCTTTATACCATTTAAATCCAAATTTATTCTTTATAAATATATGCAAGCATTTGACTACATCATTACATTATCTGGCATGGCAGGACTCACAGATTGCCATATTAAAAATACATTATTTTAACATAAAGTACTTTCTTTTTATTTCTCCTTTTACTTTGGTGAAGGCATTGCATTTAAAAAAAATATGTGTAAGCAGTTGTATCATCTATGAATTCTATTTCAGATAAAAAGAAGGATATTACAAAACATTTATTATAAAATGGAAAAATTGAGTCTGCTAACATTGAACCACTTGTTGAGATATTCAATATTGTTTTGTGTATGTACCATTATATCTGTGTATTTAGCTTGCCTTCCAACTAGTCCAGGAGTCAGCAAACTACGAATCCGGCCTGATGCTTCTTTTTTTTTTATAGCTCATGAGCTAAGAATTGTTTTTATATTTTTTAATATTGAAGCAAATCAGAAGAGTAATGTTTCAGACATGAAAATCATGAGTAATTCCAATTATACTGTCTATAAATACATTTTATTGGAACACAGCCATGCTTATTTGTTTACATGTTGTTTGTAGCTGTTTTTGTGCTGCAATGGCAGAGGTGAATAGTTCTGATGAAACTGTAAGGCCAGATAGTCAGAAAAGTATTTATTATCAGACCTCTTAAAGAAACAAGTTTGCTGACCTCTGTACTAGGTTATCGGCTTTCCATTTCCCACGTGATGGAATGTCCCTTTCTGCCTAACAAAGCCTATCCATTTTTTTCAAACCTGGTTTAAGCACATCCTCCTTTTTAATCCATTAATTTTAGCTCTCAAAATTGCTATTTAACATGATGCTATTTAACATCCTGCAAAATTAGAGCATTACCTTACGTGTGGCTAGTTTCCTACTCAGTCTCCCTGATTGGAGAGTCTCATATCCCCAGCATGGAGCCTAACTCGCAGTAGCCTAGCTGTTCAATCTTGTGGCCTCTTTGTGACAATTCTCGTAGCATCATTATTAAATTATGTTTTGGAACCAAGACTTACCTGCATTTATGGCTGTAGGGAAGAGGAACTATGTGTTCAATGCCTGTATTTCTTACAGGGTAACCTGCACAATTTATAACTTTTTATCATAGTTATAGATAAGTATTGATACTTTTAAATATGTGTCTGCTCCATTAAGCTGGATTTCCTTAGAGCACAACCTGTCTTATTTACACCGCCCCCGACCCCCCCGCCACCGTTTCCCCAGTGCTTGGCATGTAACAATAAGTGAATAAAGTATTCTTGATTTCTGAATGAATATTAATATAGGGCCTTGTATATATAGGCACTCAATCAGTTTTGAGTTTATTATTGTTACTAATTATGGAGGTGTCTTAAAATCATGAGTGATACCTTCTATTCCTACAGTAGCTCAACTTAATAACAAGTATATTATTTTAAAAGTTTAGACAGATTTACTGTTCTATTTGTTTTGTTTTTAGTTTAACACAGATGCTTATTCCATTCTGTAGTACTGTTAAAATATTGAAATCATTGTTTAGAAATTAGGTTCCATATTCAAGCGGGTCATACTATTTTAGTGATGGAAGGTAGAATATTATAGTTTGAGAGGGAATCAGATAAAAATTTTGATCTTATACAGTATCATAGTTTAATTTAGGGAGTCAGTTCTCTGTAAAGTTGAAATAATGTCAAGAAATACATTTTATAATTAGTTTCTGGACACTGTTGTAGACTGCATGACCTTTTTCTTCATCTTTTTTGTCGTTGAATATTAAGTGCTTGGAATACAGTAGCTGGCCCCATTGCATTAAAAATCTATGATTGAACACATTTGCATTTTATTCTGACAGGCTGTACTATTTAGTTGGCAGTCAACACTGATCATTACAGCTACGACTGTTATAGTTGGTTATCCATGACATCAGTTGTTCAAAGCTCAGTTTATATACCAGGTCTAAAGTTGATTATGTTTGCACACTGATTTTTCATTTCTCTAACCTATATTATTCATTCTCTATACTACATGCTATCATACCTAATTACAATTTTTAAAATTATGTTTCTAATTCCAAGTTTTATTTTATTTTACTGTTTTTTGAGACAGAGTCTCACTCTGCCATCCAGGCTGGAGTGCAGGGGTGCAATCTCAGCTCCATCTCCTCGGTTCAGGCAATTCTCCCGCCTCAGCCTCCTGAGTACCTGGGGCTGCAGGTACACACCACTGTAGCCAGCTAATTTTTTTTTTTTTTTTTTAGTAGTAGAGATGGGGTTTCACCATATTGTTCAGACAGGTCTAGAACTCCTGACCTCTAGTGATCCACATGACTTGGTCTCTCAAAGTGCTGGAGTTTCAGTGATGAGCCACCGCACCTGGCCCTTATTTTATTTTTTAATAAAATAAAAACTAGTAGTTAATCATAAATCCTTTTAGTTTAAAACTGAGTATTTTAGCTACTTAAAAAATAATTTGTATTATTCAGTGTTAGGTAAAAAAAATAACACAAGCTTATGGTAAAAATAGTATAAAGATTTTTTTAACTTAAAACTCCCCTGTAATTCCACCTGGAATTAACCATAGTTATTGTAGTAACAACTCTTTTAGTCCTTTTATTTGCCTTTTCATATGTATTTTCAGTGAAAGATATATACTTTTATTGACACATGCTCGCAGTTGTAGCTAAATTTGAGTCTCATTTATATATGTCTGTTAAATGAGAAGCTAAGAATGTAAAACTGTACTGCTGGCTGGTCACGATGGCTCACGCCTGTAATCCCAGCACTTTGGGAGGCTGGGATGGGCAGATCACCTCAGGTTGGAAGTTTGAGACCAGCTTGACCAGCATGGAAAACCTTGCCTCTACTAAAAATTCAAAATTAGCCGGACGTGGGACACGTGCCTGTAATCCCAGCTACTTAAGAGACTGAGGCTGGAGAATCGCTTGAACACAGGAGACAGAGGCTGTGGCAAGCCGAGATCGCGCCATTTCACTCCAGCCTGGGCAACAAGAGTGAAACTCTGTCTCAAAACAAACAAACAAACAAGCAAACACCTGTGCTTCTTTTTAAAAACTAACGTCATATCGTGAACATTTTTCTAAGTTAGCAAAATGTTTTTTGTGTTGACATCGTTTTTAATGACTGCCAAATACTCTTTTTCTACCAAGACCCATAATGTTGGGCATGTAGGTTATCTTTTTTTAAGTTAACATAAACATTAGTGAAATAAACCTTGGTGTACTAGAACTTTTGACCACATTTCTCATGAGGATATATTTTTAGAAAAAACAATTATTGAGTCAAACGGTGTGAATTTTTAAGGTTCATAATATTTACATAGTCATTCAGTTAATACTCATCCAACAATTCATGACTGAACAGTTAACACAGGCCAAAACACTAGGTTAATCAATGGGGATAAGCTGGAACATGAGAGAGACTGATTCTTGCCCCATGGAGCTTGGAGTTAATTGCCAAATTGCTTCTAAAATTCTTTGCTTTGCCAATTTATGATTCTGTCATTCTAGAAGTGTATGAACATGTCTTTCTGCCCGTACTCTTGATGTTTTTATCTTTGTAAAATCTTTTATTACTTCGATAGGTTAAAAAACTGTGTCATTGCTATTGTAATTTATTTGTTAATGAGAATGAGTAATTTTCCTATTATTGTATCCTATTATGACACTCTTATGATGTCTTCTATAATATCTACCACAATAGATTACTATATCAAGTTGGCAATTTAATACATGCTTTATTTTTTGACAGGAAGGAAGAAAGGAAGGAAGGGGAGAAGAGAGGGAGGGAGGGAGGGAGGGAAGGAGGAAATACAAATAGGAGAGTAGTTTCTGTTTAAAATTCCTGGTAAGAGAAATTTCCACCTGTCCT
This sequence comes from Sapajus apella, assembly GCF_009761245.1. Lineage (NCBI taxonomy): Eukaryota > Metazoa > Chordata > Mammalia > Primates > Cebidae > Sapajus > Sapajus apella. Next base: position 17,086,955 of record NW_022436974.1, read on the forward strand.
ATATATAGTAGGGTCTTCTTAACCACCTTCATGAGTGATATACGCACCTGTCTTTCTTGTCACTGTAACCCCTTTCCTTGTGTCTGTTCTCTGGAAGGAAATGAGCTGAATTCTCTTTTTTTCACCGTGATGTAGGTGAGCAAGATTGAATTGAGTGACATATGAAAAAGTAATTCATACAACAGGCAGAAGTAGACAGGCTGTCTGCCTCTGTCTGTAGAGAGTTTGCTGAGGAGTGCAACATGGACATTAAATTGACAGCTTGAAGACGAAAAATGATTAACCAATCAGATGGGAAAGGGAAATATCATGGAAATTGCCTATTTTAGTATGTTTACATATGGATATGAATTTTATGTAATTTGAATATAGACATTTAAAGATGTGTTTGAGTCTACATGTCTTAAAATGCAGGCAATCTCCACCTAACATTTTATCTGTTACAAACACATTATTCTTATACTGCTGATTCTAATATTTAGAATAAAACTTACAGATGCAATAACTCTCTTGAGTCTTCTCATCAAAGCTGGGCACCCTCTGGTTGTTCCAAGGAAAAGTAAAACCAATATACCTGCAACATGAGGGCAGTCTGGTTTCTAGTAGGAGAAACAATATTTTCAAAGGACCGAATGGAATCACGGTTAAATAGGTTGAGAACTGAAAGTAGGTTGAGGAAAGAGATTCTTTTGAGTTTATGAAAGAACCCAACATAATTGGGAGTTCCCTATGGGCTTGTTTTTCAAGAAACTAAATCAAATGCAAGTATAACAATTGACATGAAGATTCCCTACCACTCTTGCAGTTCACTCAGGGCCTTCGGCCTATTTTCATCTTTCTTCTTCTTTCTTACTCTGTATTGCACTCAAATCTGTTTTACAATTCCTTCAGTGTGCCAAGCCAAAATCAGGAAGTCATCACCAGATCTCTTACATTTCTACTTTAGGGCCCTCATAAATTAATCGATCACTAATTTATATATAATTATATCTCAGAGTGTTTCAAATATTTTCCCTTTTTACATTTCTACTCTCCATGCTTGAGTTTTGATGTGTTATCATTCCCATAAACTGTCTGCAGTAACCTGCAGCCTCCCAGATCTCTTCAATCCATTATGAATATTGTTGCCAAATTGATATTAACACTCGGTTCTATTTGTATCACTTACTGACTTAAATGATTTAACAACTTTAAATCATTTAAAGAAGTGCTTCACTTTAAGTGTTATCTGACTTCTAGAGAAGATGAGTATGTATGGAAATGTTAATGAGTGATCTATGTTGGATTAAACATGTTTTAAGCAGTTCTTTATTTTTGATCCTATGATTTTTCAAAGCTCTTGGGAGACAGGTAAAATATGTAAAAAATTTTTTTTTTTTTTTTTTTTTTTTTTTTTTTTTTTTTTTTTTTTTTGAGACGGAGCTTCGCTCTTGTTACCCAGGCTGGAGTGCAATGGCGCGATCTCGGCTCACCGCAACCTCCGCCTCCTGGGTTCAGGCAATTCTCCTCCCTCAGCCTCCTGAGTAGCTGGGATTACAGGCACACGCCACCATGCCCAGCTGATTTTTTTTGTATTTTTACTAGAGACGGGGTTTCACCATGTTGACCAGGATGGTCTCGATCTCTTGACCTCGTGATCCACCCGCCTCGGCCTCCCAAAGTGCTGGGATTACAGGCTTGAGCCACCGCGCCCGGCCGAAACATTTTTTAAATGTGTGTGATAATGATATCCCTTTTTCATGAATGCTTATTTATGAGTGTCTCAGGGAAAACCGACTGCCAACCATTAGTTTACAAAATAGAACTGGATTCCCTAGCAGAGCGTTCAAAGTTGTCTTCAATTTGGCCCCAACCTGCATGTCTCACTCGGTCTCCAGCCACTCCTATTGTGTTCTGGTCACACCCAGCTGTTCACTGTTCCCTGATTCCCTGAAGCCACCATGCAATCTCCAGCCAAATCTTGGCTCATGCCCTTCTCTCTCTCTCTCTCTCTGTAATGACTCTATCCATTTCTGTGTTTGATATAATCTTTTTCATCGTTCAAGGATCATTTCTAATGTTATCTTCTTCGAGGCCTTCATTTCTCTGTGCTCCCACAAAAGTAGAACATATGCCTGCTTTTCACTTAGCATTGTAGTTACTTACATGTCTGTTTCAACTATCATATTGGAAGCTTTGTGAGAAGACAAAATATACCTTATTTCTGTAACTTTAGTGCCAGGATAGGGCCTGAACATTTTTTATGAATGATTGAAAGGATGATATTTTTAAAGATTGGTAGATACGGAATAGTGTTGTATTTGGCAAGGCAGGGTTGCAAGAAACGTCTTTAGGCAATACTGTGAATAGGTTTCCGAACGCCACATTCTGTCCTTTAGAAAGTCCCAACAATCATTCTAAGGGTCCAGGGAGATTAGGGATCAAGAAACTGACTGAGACTAGCTAAAATATACCTTATATCAAAGTATGCAAAAGTCATTTATTTCCATGAAAAATATACTTGTCACATGAATGGAAACACTCGTGTTCATAAAATTCATTTGTTTATTCATTTGCAAACATATATTGATAATAGATTGTATACTAAGAATCCCTGTTCTAGAAACTTGAAAATATAGCAATAAATACAATAGGCATTTTAGTAGAGAAATATGTGAAGATAAGAAGTAGGCAAATAAATTAAGATTACTTCAGATAGTGATATGCTATTAAAAGTTAAATTAGGTAATGTGATAGGATGGGTTGGAGAGGTGCTTCTTTGGATAGACATTAAAGTAAGGAAAGTATTAATAATGAGGAGACAATTGAGTTCCTGCTTGAGAGATGAAAGGGGGCAACCTTAAGACAATTCTTGGGTGGTGTTACAGATAAAAGACTAGCATACTCAAGGACCTCAGGGTTGGAAAAAGTTTGACAAGTATTGTAATAGAAGAAGGCTAGTGTGGAGAAGAGAAAGTGTCAAGAAGAAGGATGTGAATAGAGTTTGGAGTTTTAGGTAAGGCTGGATCACGTAGACTGTGGGCATGGAAGGAAGTCTGCATTTTATTTAAGGTTCTACAAAAAGCCATTGGACTCCTTTAAACAAAGACATGACATGAGATAATGTAGACAGTGAGAATGAGTTTGGGGGGAGGGGCAAGAATGGAAGGAGAGAGACTAGTTAGAATGATATTTTGTAGTACTGTACGCGCGAGGTAATGATGGAGGGACTTGGGTGGCAGCAATGGCGATGGGGATCCATCATAGAGACTAAGGATATATTTTGTATGTAGAGCGAAAAAGATGGATTAAATAGTGTAGATTCCTGAGGCGAATATGACAGTGGGAAGATAAGAAAAATAAAGGAAGCCAAGAATAACTTCCGGGTATTATACATCTCTTCTTGGGGTCAAAACGTCTTCAGAAAATTGTAATTGAACAGAAATGTTTGAACTCCAGTGTTCACACTCCTCATCTAGTAAGATCCTAGATTTCTAGACAGTACTTGCCTCTCTCACTTATTCTTTGCTTTTATTCTTAATCCTTAACATCCTCCCAAACTTGTGATTCAGTCAATTTTTCTTTAAACAGGTTAATTTATCAATCATGCTGGTCTAGGTGTGGTTTTTTTTTTCCATTTCTTAGAGGTTACCTCACATGGGTGAGTATTGATCTTATGAAGTCAATTTTAATTTACCTCATTTTTAAGTTGGAAATTGGGAGGGTGTCTTAAGAAAGACCCCAGATACTGACCACAGGCTGTAGATCATGTTCACCCAATACCTGATGTTAATCCTTTCCTCCCTCTTTGGCTCTGACTTGCCCCTTTCTCTAATACCTTCATGAAAAGGTATTTGGAATATCTTATTTAAACACAGTGGATGATGAATATCCCAGATTTCTTAGGAAAGTTGCTAGAAAGAATTTGGGAGGCATACTGAGAAGGAAATAATCAGTTGACCCTACTGAAATAGTATTTTACCTTTTTTCAGCATATGATTTCCATTCTCTCTCTCTCTTGCTTAAGTTGAAATATGAAATCATAAATACCACTGGGTATGTTGGTTCATGCCCATATTCCCAGTAACTCAGGAGGGTAAGGTGGGAGGATTGCTTGAGGCCAATAGTTAGAGACCAGCCTGAGCAACATAGTGGCACCCTTCTCTACAAAAAATGAAATAACTTAGCCAGACATGGTGGTATACACCTCAGCTACTTCGGACTGCTGAGGCAGGCAGATCTCTTGAGCCCAGGAGTTCAAGGCTTCAGTGAGCCATGATTCGCCACCACTGCACTCCAGCTTAGGTTAAAGGTGAGACCCCAACTCGAAGAGAAAAAAAAACATTGTAAGTACATCTCTGGAACACATCTGTTGGGTTCATTAAAAATTGCTCCAAACATAAAGGAGAAACAGGGTAAGAGATTGAGAACATTTAAAGTGGAATCCTGTCTCAGTTTTTCACACTTAAGTTTCAAGTAGCAAAATCGTATCTAAGGCCTGTGTCTGTTGTTCATTCTAAATCCTTTACTTCAAGAGTTGACATTTATTATTTTAATTAAATTCTAAGCAGAATTTTGAAAAAAAAATGCCAAACATTTTTCTAAAATTTATTTCTTCTTTAAACTTCAGTTTGATTTTAAGATAGTAATAAGCAAGTTGTGTTTTTAGGAATACGTTTTAGCCACTGGGAACAGATATTCCCTTTGCACATTCCAGACCAACTGACTAAATTGATGTAGAAATTGTTAAACCATATTTTGTAGTCATCTGAAAATGTCCTCTCATCATGAGATGTTTTTATCCAGAGTGGCAGTAGCTTGGCATAATATCCATTATTCCATCACTAAAATTACTCTATCATAGAATACCATTATAGCGTCCTTGAAAGAGTGCAGAGTCTTCTCAACAGTTTCTTCTTTCAGTTCTATAAGCTGTGTATTGCAAGGGTCATGGTTTAATTCATAGATCAGCAGAAACATGATAGTGGCAGATTATATCTAGTGGTCTCACTCTCCCAGTGTGAATTCATGCTTGAATTTCATAATTCAGAGGAAAATGAGCGAGTGTGTTGAAATGAAAGGTACAGAGCTAGAAACCAGGATTCTAGTAGTTGTACGACGCTGGACCCTGAATCACCCTAGTCAACTCTCAGACTCTTAGTGTCTGCATCTCAACTATAAAATGAGGAACTTCAAAGAAATTAAAAATAAAACCCATGATTTATGTTTCATTGTGTCAGCTCTGATTGATTCCTGGTGATTTCTCTGGATCATGATGCTAAGAAGAATGATGAGACCTCATCAAGGCTCCCGAGAAGAAAATACAATGAAAATTAGTTTAGCCATGAATGAGAAAGAAAAAAGTGGCAGCCTGGATCCCTACTTTCTTTTATAGCTCTGTCATTTGATGATGCCATGTGCTTTATGTGACTATTATAACTATACTAACAAGTACCATCTATTAGGCATTTCTCATATATTGTTAATATTACTAATATTATTTTAACTTCCAAAATAACAGGGAGATAGATCATCTTATCTCATTTTACAGATGAGCAAATAGACTTTTAGAAGCAAAATAATTTACCCTAATTTATACCATGAGCAAGAAACTGATTTGGAATTGAAGCTCAGGTTCTGAATCCAAAGAGTCACTCCTTTTGTTGTGCTGTACTAATTCTATGCAAGACTGTATTTGTTGATGAAAATGGTCAGAAAACTATACTTACTTAGATAATTATAGAGCTCCAAAATTAATGATCATAGATGGGTTTTCTGCAAATTTCGTAAGTTTAGTGATGGAGTAAAAATAATACAGTTTTCCAAATAATTCACTTATACCTCTGAAAGTTCTATTTAAAATTTCTTTTACCTTTTGAGACACACATATATATTTTGAGGTGGAGTCTCACTGTTGCCCAGACTGGAGTGCAGTGGCGTAATCTCAGCACCCTACAGCCTCTACCTCCTGGGTTCAAGTATTTCTCTTGCCTCAGCCTCCCGAGTAGCTGAGATTACAGGCACTTGCCACCACATCGAGCTAATTTTTTGTATTTTTAGTAGAGATGGGGTTTCACCATGTTGGTCAGGCTGGTCTCAAACTCCTGACCTCAGGTGACCCACCCACCTCAGCCTCTTAAAGTGCTGGGATTACAGGTATGAGCGACTGCGCCCAGCCAAGAGATGCTCTTTAAAAAGCTAGCTCTATTTTAACATTTTTACTTATGCATAATAACTTTAAGATATAAATTCATACAACTCCATAAATTAAAAACAGACTGCACGTTTACCAAGAAGAACCTGGGCTAGAATATGGAGGGTTAGGCCAACAGTCCCAATTTCCAGTCTTGCTCTGCATCTTATAGAACCTGCCTCCTATTGTGTTTCAGGCTTACATTGCTAGGTGAATCAGGTACTGTATTATCTTTCCTGAACTTTTATACCTAGTCTGTTATATGGCTGCTATTACATGGGGATTCTTTTTCTGATGGTGGTGATGTGTCAGCCAGGCAGGGAAGGAAAGGTAGCATTAGACAGGAGGCTTGTGTCCCTTTTTTTTTTTTTTTTTTTTTTTGAACATCTACTTATTGTATAATTGGGGAAAGTTAGCTTGCTTTTTAGACAATGTTTTTTAAATTAGGTGTAATTATTTCTGATGAGTTCTAGATTATCCATAAAATCATCTCTTCACTTCAACAACGGGTTAGTTTAAGCAAATAACTCTTATTGGAACTCATTATATGAAGTTTTTCCCCATCTGAGCTTCTATGGTATCTTTATTTATTTTTATTTTTGAGATGGAGTCTCGCTGTTGTAGCCTGAGCTGGAGTACAGTGGCATGATCTCGGCTAACTGCAACCTCTGCCTCCCTGGTTCCAGCAATTCTCCTGCCTCAGCCTCCTGAACAGCTGAGATTACAGGTGCCCACCACCATGCCCAGCTAATTTTTGTGTTTTTAGTAGAGATGGGGTTTCAGCATGTTGGCCAGCCTGATTTCAAACTTCTGACCTCCGATGACCCACACCCACTCAGCCTCCCAAAGTGCTGGGATTACAGGCCTGAGCCACCACGCCCGGCCTGTGATATCTTTCAATTGTGATTGCAAAGTAAGATATGATAGCCCTCTGTCTTACATTTCATGGAATCTAAAAAAATGTTGAGATAAAAAGTTGATCAGTGACTAAATCTACTTGCAAAGATCTTGCCTGGACTATTGGAGCTGCCTTTTAACTTGTGCCTCCAATGCACCACTAAATCTATCCACCAAAGTTGCCAAAATATTTCCAACACCCACCCCCCCACACACACACAAAATGCCTTGTCATTCTGCTTAAGATCCTTCAGTGGCTCCACACTGCTTTCAGATGCAGTTCAAATTTCTTAGTGTGACAGAGAAACCCCATAACCTACTCATGGACCAACTTTAAACCTTAAGCCAAGCTTATCCAACCCACAGCCTGTTGGCCCCATACAAATTGATATACTTTCTGAAAACATTATGAGATTTTTTGTGACATTTTTTTTTTTAGCTCATTAGCTATTGTTAGTGTTACTATATTTTTTATGTGGCCCAAGACAATTCTTTTTCTTGCAATATGGACCAAGGAAGCCAAAGGCATTGGCCCTCTGCTGCCTTTACATCTATTTTATCTCCCTCCCCTCTTCCCAAGTACTTTATTCTTCTGAAAAATAAGAAGTACTGCCTTTTGGATATACTATGTAATTTCTTGTGTCTAAACTTTCATATATGATTTCTTGTGTCTAAACTTTCATTTTCTATCAGGTTTGACAAGGCTTAATAGAGTTAAGGTCAAAACCAGATAAGATATAGGTGCCAGACGTTGATAGAGATGATAAAAACCAGAACTTCTACTGATGAAAAGCTAGCTTGGAAGAATTGACTGTGGTAGGTAAGAAAAGGGGCTTGCTAACATCCCCCTGAACTCAATTTACCCTTCAAATTATCAGTTTCTTGCGCAGAGGCATAGCTTCTAGCTAAGTTTATCTTACAGTGAAAAGAGAATGCTAGGTGCTGGCAGGCAGGCTGGCTCCCAAGAGGCAGGGGTGAGCTGAGCTTCTCTAGTCCCATTTCTCAGATTTAGCTAGCATAAAACTCCCGTCTTCTGGGGATGGGGAAAGAGACCCAGAGAACTAGCCTGGAGAAGTCTCTCCACTTGTAACTATAGGCATGAGGTGAGAATAACTTAATATATATGTTGTTACTCTGAGCCTGGAAAATCATGTCCTCTCTTGTCTTTCGGCCAAATTCCTGCCACCCCTGCACAGTCACCTTCAGTGACATTTCTTTTTGTCTGTAGCTTCCCTTGGTCTACTTTTTCCCTACCTTCCCTAGACTTCCAACCAATATAGCCATGTTATTTTTCATCACACTCTATAGTCATTCCATTATGATATTAATTTAGTGAAATGATTAGCTATTATAGTCTGTGAAATCCTTAAAGACAGGGCAGTGTTATGTGTCACCAATACATAAAACAAAATTTAGACCCTGTAAGCATTTGATAAATAGAGGAGATGTTTTTCAAAACACTTAAAAGAAACTCATTGAGGATAACCTACTTTGATGATGACCTACTACTGATAGGAGCTGAGCTGGAAACTTACTCATATCAGCTTATCTAACCTGCCCAACAACTGTGTGAGACTGAAGGTATTAGTTCCATTTTACAGATGAAGAAATAGGTTTATAGGAAAACTTTGCCTAATTAGCTAATTATTTGTGCTAACAGTATTTAGACCTGTTGTTTTTGTGCCTCTTTATTCTTTGGGTCATCTGTTAGCTGGAATTATCTTTGTTTTTCTGCATATAAATCAAACAGAGATAAAAGTTATTAAGGATAAAAACAGGTTCTGATGTGTTCTAGCTTTATTTAATAACCTTATAAATAGATAAGGGAGAATATAAACTTAGAGATTAGGACTTTAATAATGACTTTTTCATGTTTTCAATGAAGGGACATAGGTTCCATATTGTTTATAATACATCATATAAATAATATCATTCATTAATGATAACTCAAAAGGTAGGGTGCTATCAGTCGAGACAGGATTTGGGTATTGCCCATTTGGTCTAACTTGGCAATATTCTGTCTCGTCTCCCTAACTTGTTAATTCTTTATTATCTTAACCATAACTTCTCACCTCGCACCTGATTGGATTTATTTCTTCTATATACCTAAGCTCACTTAGCTGTCCTTTAATCATTTTGGTCAATGGTCAGTTATATGTAATACAAACTACCTCATTTTTAGAATACACAGGGTAAATTATAAAAAAATGATGAGATTTGTAGATGATTTACTGAACTGGTTACTAACAAAATTAAAAAGTAATTTTAATTACAAAGTCATAAGGTCAAGAGATCACAAGGTAAAGAAATCAAGACCATCCTGGCCAGCATTGTGAAACCTTGTCTCTACTAAAAATACAAAAATTAGCTGGGTGTGATGAGTGACTGTAGTTCCAGTTACTTGGGAGGCTGAGGGAGAAAGGAAGAAAGAGAGGGAGGGAACGGGGAAGGGAAAGGAAGGGAGCCCCTTGTGAAATGCATTACTATATTATGGACCTGGTTACTTTGCAGGGTCTCACCATCCAGGAAATGGCACTTTGAAACAAGCTTGCTTTCTCTGATCATCACACAGTATCCTAAAATACTTTGCATGCATAGGCTGGAAGTAGAGATAGTCAAAGCAATCTGCTCATCATCTTGCAGTTTGCGTTTAATCTTTCAGAACTGTTTCTCCCACTCTTTCTTGTTTACCATCGGTGAGACAGCCATGCCTGGGTGGATCATCTCCATGTTTGTCTAGGAGTCCTCTCTTTCTTTCACCACTGGGCTTCAGGAGGTTGGACTGTGACTTTAGATTTTCCTGTGAATCAGAATCTTATGATAAAGGCTTACTTATTTAGAAGAATTTACTTCTAGCTCCATCTCTAGACCTGAAAGAATTACCTTTACTCATACTAAGAGAGTGAATCACATCCCATTTCCCCCATGAGCTGGAATGCAGAGGCCATTTTTCTCTTTGTAGTTCAAAGGCTTAAATTGCAATTATTTTTTGATCTCCCACTGTCAGTGCTACAATGAAGTTTTTCTGTATTGAAAAACATAGGTCAACGAAGGCCAAGGTTTGGCTGATTATTGTAATTTTCCTAAAAAACTTGGGCCAATATTTTTTTAATTCCAAGTTTGTGACTTTAGCAGAGAGGCAGTGTTTGTTAATGACTGCGCTTTGCTTCCCATTTTGAAAAAGAAATTCTTTTGTTACATTTGAAAGAACTTAAACCTGAGAAACTTAAGGATTAACTTTTTAATTAGATATAATGATTGGAAACTCTTCACCACAGCAGTTTTCCTTTTACTATAAAAATGGAGTTGACGGTTTCTGTTATGTTAGTGTTCATTGAAAGGTTTTTAAACAAAATTATTGCTGAGCAAAGGACTCCAAAAGCATATGACATGATTAAGGGCCTTGGTTTTCGACTTTTTTATGACGAGGTTACTGATGAAAAAAGAATTCTTGCAATGCTCACAAAACATATTTCTGTGCATGAGCAATATTTAAGTCTAGTTCATTATAAAAGTAAACATCACAAAAGCTTCTCCCCACTATAAATGTTTGTGATCCCTACATTAACCGACTTTTAATTATGTCAACATAGTTCAGTGAAACAAAGTTTGCAAGGCCTGTTTTGGTGGACTCCATTATCGGTGACTATGGTGCTGGTCTTTCATATTTGGAAGCATTTACGCATCACTGTTTTGACTTCATAGTATAATTTCAAATGTTTGATTTAGGTTCATTTAGGGATTTTTCTACTGATACATGAATATTCTATACGCAATTTCATTTAGGGGTGAATGGGCCTAGATCTCATGAGCACAGGAGATTAATGCTTTAAATGACTCTGAGATTTAGTTACTTATTTTGTCTTAGAATTACCTGATTCTTGCAAATAAATTCTAACTGAATTCCCTGCATTTAAATAAGTCTTTTAAAAAATAACTGCAAAATATCCTTTCTTATTGCCTAAAGTATCGAATAGAAATCTATTATCACGATCATCTTGGAGGCTCCCTATACTTTTCCCTTCCTGATAGCATTCATAAAATAATAATACTGTTGACAGTAGCTAACATTTATTTATTTTTTTATTTAGCACTTTCTTACACTCTAAGAAATATTGAAGTGTAAGTATTCATTTAATCTTACAATAATCCTAAAGATTAATATTATTTTTAATCATATTTTATGAGAGAGAAAAGTAAAGCCTGGTGATGTTAACTCAAATTTCCCAAATTTACACAGTAAATAATTAATGGACTGTTAACTATTTAATATCATGTGATATCAATTTAGTGAAATGATTAGCTAGTCAGACTCATCTACCTTCCCCTAGAAATATTTTAAATTAATTATTATTTTTCCACTGCCTACAAGCTTTGCTAGAATCAAGGACTGCTGCTATCCCCTTTCTATATATTTTTTTAATCCATACTCCATTTCTTTGCTTTTTCATTTACTGCATGACCCTTGCCTGCACTAGTAATCCAAGTTTACATATTGGCTCTCACCTGATCACAGTCATCCCATTACAGATATTGGAAACTTCAAAGTCATTATTAATGATACCACTCCTTCTGAATGAAATAGATGAATAAAATATTGTGTGTGTGTGTGTCTGTGTGTGTGTGTGTGTGTGTGTGTGTGTGTGTCTAAGAGACAGAAAAATATAGAGGGAGAGAAGCAGAGAGGTAGAATTAAGGAAGAGAGAAAAAAGGAGGAAAGAGAAATGGAGGAAGGGAGAGGTAAAGAAGGAGAGAGAGATAGAAACAGAGACTTATGCAACCCTGACTAAAGCATGCAGCTGCTACCCAGTGAAAATACATTGATTAGAACAGGGAATAGGGAGGACAGATTCCCAGGGAGCTTTACTCTGAAGTCATTTGAATATCCCAAAGTGTTAAGACAAACACTGAGTCTGTGAAAATTCTATGGGCTGAAAAGAGCAGAAGAGTATTCCTAAGAAGACCAAAGCTTTAGCCCTGGCCCTGATGCTATCTAAGTACATAATTACAAGCACAGTCCAACCAGTCTAGATCTGAGTTCCGTATCTATAAAACGGATATAACCATCCCAACCTCATGGAGTTGTTGTAAGAATCAAATGAGATACTTTTATGATGATGAAAATGCAATGGAGATTAGGCCCTAAAGGTGCTTGTGAATTACTGAGATAATATAATATCTGGGATATGGACAGAGCTTAGTAAAATACCAAATATTTTTATTTACACAGAAATAGAAATATGTGTATGTAAAGAAGATAGATTAATAGGTAACAATTATTATTGGGTACTTATTTTATGCAGTAAACTTGAATCACCTCATTTAATCTCTTACAACAATTATATGACATAAATGCCATTATCCAACCCAATTTACATATGAGGAAACTGAGGCCCAAAGTATAGAGTAATCTGATCAAATCAGACATTTTAGACGCATTGAAGTTAGGATTCTAACCTGGAAAGTTGGCCTCCAGATCTTGTACTCTTAAATCCTCTCTGTTTCTGCAGAGAGATGGAAAAGCTTAGGCATCAACCCCGGCCTTTGCTAACAGGAAAGGAATTCTAACGTGACGAACCCCACCAATGCAGCAACTTTCCATGGCTCGGGGGCACCTCTAAGTCAAGTTTACCTCTCAGCAGCATGCCCGGTCCTCACTCAGCCACTTAGACTATGATGGCCCTTAGACTATTCAAACATAGTTTACTTGGGGGAAATAATGAGTAACTGTGCTGTAATAGATCTTGCTATTCAAAACCTTGGAACAGAGAAGTGCATTAGTGTGCTGAAAGCACCATTTAAGAGAATTTCCATTTTCAATTGAGATTTTTCTGCTTGGCCATACTTAAGCAGCATAAAAAGAAAAGATAATTTTAGCCAGGCATCTTTAGAATTTCTTTCATATTCTCGTTAACAATATTGTGGTGGTTTTATTAAAATTAGAATATCTTAACCTGTCCTGTGATTAGTTTTCTTCAGTCTGTTTACTAGAGCAGACCACAAGTCTGAGCTAAGTGTATGATAAAAGCAAATGTACTCAGGAGAGTTATTGACTTTTTTTTACCCTCTTGTGCTCCTATTATAACATGAGAAGCCCTAATGGTCTCTCTTATATTTAATACGTTGTGAGTTTTTAAAAGTAGCAGAGTGGAATCTCACTGGAAGACACTGTACGGCCTGAGCTATTCAGCCCTTGATGTAAAACTAGGAGTATATTACTGTGCATGGACTACAAGGACAACATGTAATAAAGAACTTGGAAGAGAAAGAAGGTGAAGTCGGGCCGGGCGCGGTGGCTCAAGCCTGTAATCCCAGCACTTTGGGAGGCCGAGGTGGGTGGATCACGAGGTCAAGAGATCAAGACCATCCTGGTCAACATGGTGAAACCCCGTCTCTACTAAAAATACAAAAAATTAGCTGGGCATGGTGGTGCGTGCCTGTAATCGCAGCTACTCAGGAGGCTGAGGCAGGAGAATTGCCTGAATCCAGGAGACGGAGGTTGTGGTGAGCCGAGATCGCGCCATTGCACTCCAGCCTGGGTAACAAGAGCGAAACTCCGTCTCAAAAAAAAAAAAAAAAAAAAAAAAAAAAGAAGGTGAAGTCATCTGAGAAGGTTAAATACATGATAATGGCAGTAAAATGATACATGCTGGTAAGAGAAATTGAGAGTGGTAAAATTCAGGTTCATTTCTTAGGTCTACCATTTATTGATGATGTGATTCAGGGACCTCTCATTGAACCGCTCAATGTATCTTCTACATCAATTTAGAAATAGGACTGCTAATTCTGGCTGTGCATATTCCATAAGGTTTGTGTGAGAATCAAATTCATTCATTTATTTAACAAATATTTATTGAGTACCTACTTATGCTGGACACTATATATAGATGATAAATTATAAGCAAAATACTACTTTTTGTCCATAATGAAGTAATTCAGCTATGTAATGTAAACATTACACAAAAGTCACAAAAGAGGTTTTACAAACTTGGTTCCATGAAAAGCTACAACAGGATGTCCTGAGTAAGGTGTAGGGTAGTGGTGCTCAGCTGGGCATAATTTTGTTTCCCTATGGGGCATTAGGTAATGTCTGAAGACCTATTTGGTTTTCCCATCCGGGGGAAGGAAGGATTACTAGCATCTAGAAAATAGAGGACAGGGATCTGGTAAGCCTCCTACGATGCACAGTGAAGCTAAGATTTAAATGATAAGTGGGAGAGAATGCTGGAGAACAGGTGGGAGAAGATTTCAAGCAGAAGAACTGGTATTTGCATAGGAACCAACATGAGAATGGGATTTATTATATCCTAAATAAGGGAAGAGGCCTGTGGGGCTAGGGCACAGAGAAGGGGGAGATGGCACAAGCTGATTCTGGTGACAAGCAGGGACATACTGTTCCATCACAGGGTCTGATGAAGTGGATATGAAGGTTCCTGAGACTTGACTTGAGAAATGGAGTGGGCGGAGCTGGGATTTACTGGATGAGGAACATGAAAGAGAAGCAGATTTGAGTTAGGAAGAAGGAGGATGAAAGCTCAGCTTTTGTAGCTGTTGAATCTGAGAGATCTGTGAGATACCTGAATGGAGATGACCAGCAAGCAACAGGATATTCAATTTAGGGGAGAAATGTGAGCCAAAAAAACAAACAAAGGAGCCATTGACATAATAATGTTTAAATACGTAAATAGGGAGAAGGTGAAGAGTAACAGAAAAGTCCTGGTGATACAAGTGTTTTGTCAATCAAAACATGCTCTGCTAATATAAAGAATTCCTATCATCAACATCAAACAAAACGTTTTTTACATCCATCTATTTATTTAAGATAACTTTGACGCCCTTTATTACATGCCAGGCAATGCACTAGAGGCCGAGAAGAAACTGATGAATATGATTAACACCTGCCTTCAGGAAGAGTCAAGAAAGCATGTAGGGGAAGAGACATATTAAATTCTTAACACTGCCCGAAAATTGAGTTTAAGTAGCTTTCCTTCTGTCAAGAAAGTCTAGTGGAGAATGGCTGAGGGCTGTAGACAGGGAAGAAGATGGTAAAGGCAAACTTCATCTGCCTCATGTTAGCCCTGGCTTTGACTCTGGTCTGAAGTTTAACATGCTGTGATCTAGCATTCTGCAGAACTCTGTTCAAACAAGACCTGGTGTCCTACCTACTTCAGTCAACTTCTCTCAGTTCACTTGCCTTCTCCCTTGTAGTACTGGGCATATGATTCCAGAGACTGTGCAGCATGTGTAGAATATCACTGCAATATGATTTGCGTATCTTAAGCGGGTTTGAGGCATGACTGGATGATTGAATATGTACATATTCAATCTGCTTCTCTTTCATCTTCCTCCTCCAGTAAATCCCAGCTCTGCCCACTCCATTTCTCAAGTCATATCTCAGGAACCTTCATATCCACTTCATATGAACTTTAGTCACATAATTTCCTCTGTAAAATCTGTCATTTGCCGTTTTGTCCCAGCACAGTCATGTGAGTCTTGCCCATCAAGGTGTCACTCTCTCAAATAGGAAAAAATGGGAGAGATGCTGGGTTTTTTTTTTTAAATAAGAGTCATGGCTGAATTCACCATAGATCTTTGTAAATACAGAAAATTCTGGTAAATATACTTACATAAATTTATGAAATTTTAATTAGCTTTTATCTGTTTTAGACCCCATTAATAGCAATACTATGAAGCAAACCCTGAAAAAGTCTTATATTCTAGCTACTGTGCTAGAGCTGTCTGTACATTGACTTCTGCTCTCTGAGCTTACAGTTTAGTGGAGGAGGAAGATAATTAAAAAGTAGATAAGTTGATATGTTTTAAATTAAGATAGGAACTGTGAAGGATGTAAATAGGGCTCGGGGAGGAAGAACACTAGGACGTTTCATCCTTTAGGGTGTGATGGTGGTTAGAAAAGGTGAATCTGCATTTACTTTATATAATTACTGATCAATCGTCAAATGTATATTGGACTAAGAACCAAAAAATATGAATTTAATCTTAGATCTGTTAATTCTTACTTGTTAAAATAAATCAATAAAATTAATTTCAGAAACACATAATAGTGCTTACTATGCACCAGACTCTGCTCTAAAGTTTTATCAATATTAACTCATTTAGTCTTCAACAATCCTATGAGATAAGCACTGTTATCTCACAGGCTCTATTTTACAAACACACATCTGAAAAAAGAGAAACTATGGAACTTGGCCAAGGTCACAAGATAGTTACTGGTGAAGCAAGTTACTTTAGCCTCTGTGAACCTATTTCTCTGTCTGTTAATTAGGAATAAGACCTATAAGTGCTGCTTTGTGAGGAAAATGGGACTGTTGAGGATTAAAATATATCTATAGATCATTGAATTATGGCTCTGAAAGAACTTGGGAGATGGTTGCTTCTAATCCTTTCATTTTAAAATTGAGTCATTGAAGTATGTCAAAGCAAAATGACTGAACCAAGATCTTACAGCTAAATTAGAGCAAGAACCATAACTAGAAGTAAGGCCCTGGAGGTTTAAGTCTTGGTCTTTTCTCTGATTAAACTTATCCATATCCTCCTCTTCCCTTCCTGTTGGAAGGTCATTGCTTTCAAAACTTTTCTTTTTTCCCCAACCCCTCTCCATGGAGACAGGTTGAACTGAAAGATTACAACATTAAATGATGAGAGCTTATTACTTATGATAAGCCCCAGGAGTATGAGACTTTCCATTGGTTTTGCTAGAAACTTAAAAATATTTAAATAGCTTCAATGAGGTAGTTTGATGAGTTTTCACTTATGAAACCATCAATTCAAGATAATAAGCATATCCATCAACCCCCCACAAATTTCTTCATGCCATTTTGTATTTCTTCCAGACTTTTATAATCCCTTCTTCCAACTTGATCTACCTCCCCATTCCCAGTCAGCTGCTATTCTCCTCTCTGTCTCTATATATATTAGATTGCGTTTTCTAGAATTTTATGCAAGTGGGATCATACAGAATGTGCTCTTTTTGTTTGTCCTCTTTCATTCAACATGATTTTTTTAAAGATAAACCCCTGCTATTGCATGTATCAGTAGTTCATTCATTTTTATTGCTGAACACTATTCTATTGCATGCAAATATCACAGTTTTTTAATCTATTCATCTGTTGGTGTTATTTCAAGCTTTTGGCTCTTATAAAGCTGCTATGAATATTTGTATAAAAGTCTTTGAATACATATGTGCTTTTGTTTATCTTCAGTAAATATCTAGGAGTAGAATTGTTAAATCATATGGTAGGTATATGTTTAACTTAAGAAAAAATTACTGACCTGTTTCCAAAGGGGGTGTACCATTTTATATTCTCATCAGCAGAGTTTGAGAGTTCCAATCTTCCACATCATCACCAACACTTGATATGGTCAGTCTTCTTTGATATTAGCTATTCTAATAGGTGTGTAGTAGTATCTTACTGGGGTTTTAATTTTCATTTCTCAAACAATTTATGATATCGATTATCTTTTCAGATGCTTATTTGATACCAGTATCTTCACTGGTGAAACGTTGATTCAAATCTTTGGCTCATTTTGGGGGCATTTCTTTTTTTCCTGACTGAATTTTAAGAGTTATTTGTTTGTTTTAGAAACAAATCCTTTATGAGATGTATATTTTGTAAACATCTCCTTTCATTCTGTGGCCTTCTTTATTTCCTTAACAACATTTTTTAAAGAACAGAAATTTTTAATTTTCATGATGTCTGATTTATAAGTTTGTTCTTTTACAGATTTTGTTTTTTCTATTTTACCTATTCCAAGGTCATAAAGATCTTCTCTCATGTTTTCCTTTATATGCTTTATTTAGGTTTTGCATTTAAGCATATAATCCATTTCGAGTTAATACATAATGAGGTGTGGGTCAAAATTTGTTGTTTTGCATGTAGATAACCAATTGCCCTTCATCTATTTTTCATTGAATTAACTTTGTACCTTCATTAAAAATCAGTTGCCTATGGATGTATGGTTCAACTCCTGTAGTGGCTATTCTGTTCCATTAATCTATTCACCTATCTTTATGCCAATGCCACACTGTCTTAATTATATTAGTTTTATAATAAGTCTAGAAATCAGAGGTGTTTTTTTCAATTTCATTAAGTTATTTTGGCTACCATGTATTTTTTATTTTCTTTATGATTTTAGAATATTACTTCTTAATTTCTCTAAATAAACACCCACTGGGATTCTGATTGGGTTTGCATTGAATCTATAAATCAATTTTCAGAGCATGAAATCTCAACAATATTGCATCTTCTTTTTTCTTTTTTGTAGTTTTCGGTGTATATGCCTTGCATACTTTAAAAATCAGGTTTATGTAATCCCAGCACGTTGGGAAATCAAGGCAGGCAGATCACCTGAAGTTAGGAGCTTGAGACCAGCCTGGCCAACATGGTGAAAATCTTTCACTACAAAAAATACAAAAATTAGCTAGGCATAGTGGCGTGCACCTGTAGTCCCAGCTATGAGGGAGGCTAAGACTGGAGAATTGCTTGAACCTAGCAGGTGGGTGTTGCCAAGGTGATAGAGCAAGACTCTGTCTCAAAAAAAAGAAAAGTCAGGTTTATTCCTAAATAGTTCATATTTCAAAAATGTACCATAAATTGTGTTATTTTAATTTTAATTTCTATGTATTTATTGCTAGTATATAGAGATACAATTAATCTTTCAATATTAATGTTTTGTTCTGCAACCTTGCTAAATGTGCTTAAAGGTTCTAGTAACATTTCTTCAGATTTCATGAGAATTTTGATAGATAATTATGTCATGTGTAATAAAAGCATTTTTACTTCTTTCTTCCCAATCTGTATTTACTTTTCTTGCCTTGTTACACTATCTGGAGCCTCTCAGACAATGTTGAATATAAGTGCTGATAAGGGGCATACTTGTCTTGTCCTGAGTTTTTTGTTAAAACCAGAAATAGATACTAGATTTTGTAAAATGCTGTTTCTGTACCTACTAAAATAATTGTATGTTGTTAGTTTGTTTTGTTTCTTTTTTAAAAAGTTAATGAATTACATTGGTTCATTTGCAAATATTAAAGCAATTTTATATTCCCAGGATAAAGCCTACTCGGTCCTGATCCTTTTTATATATTGTTGGAGTAAATTTGCTAAAATATATATTTTTAGAATTTTTTGCATCTATATTCATGAGAGTTTATTGATGTTAGCTTTTTTTGTGGTATCTTCATCTGGTTTGGAATTAGGTAATGCTGACCTCAAAACAGTATCTGGAAAGTATTCGTTCCTCTTCAGTTCTCTGAAAAATTTTGTGTAGAACTGTTATTATTTCTTTCTTGAAGATATTTAGAGGAATTTATCAGTGAAGCCATCTGGGCCTGGAGTTCTCTTAGAGTACTTATTTCTTCTTTATTAGTTTGCATCTTTCAAGGAATTTTTCCATTTCATCTAAGGTATCAAATTTTTTTACAAAAAGTTGTTTATAAGATTTTCTCAGCAACATACGGTGGCTCACGTTTTGTAATCCTAGCACTTTGAGAAGCTGAGGCTGAAACAGGAGTTGAAGATGAGCCTGGGCAGCAAAGTGAGACCCTGTCTCTCCAAAAAAAAAAAAAAAAAAAAAAAAAAAAAAAAAAAAAAAAAAACTTAGCCAAGTGTGTGGTCCCAGCTACTCACAGAGCCAGGATTTTGAGTCTTCAATGAGCCATGATCATAACATTGCAATGTCTGTAAGAATACATACATACATACATGAAGATTTCCTTATTGGCCCTTTCATATTGTAGGATTGTAGGATTGTCAGAGATGTCGTCTTCCTCCATCTTAATTTTGATAATTTGTTTCTCCTCATTAGCCTTGCCAGAGTGTTAGAGTGTTATCAATTTTATTTATAACCAACCAGCTTTTGTTTTTATTGATTTTCTTCTATCTTCTGTTTTGATATTTTTTATTTCCTTTCATCTGTATTCTTTGGGTTCATAATCTTTTTCTGGTTGCTAAGGATGAAATCTGAAGTCAGTAATTTTATACTACCTTCTTTTCAAATATAAGCGTGTAGTGATATGTATGTTTCCTTAATTACTGCTTTAAGGAAATCCAACAAAACTCGATACAGTTGGTAGTTTACGGTTCATTCAGTTCAAAATAGATTCTCATTTTTAATTTTTTTTCTTTAACCAATGTGTTATTTAGAATCATGTCATTTATTTTCTTGATATTTTGAGAGTTTCCAGAGGTTGTTCTGTTATCAATTTTAAACTTAATCCTATTATGGCTGGAGATTATATTTCCTATGATGTGGATCTTTTTAAATTTATGAAAATTTGATTTCAAGTTCAAAATATGTTCTACCTTGGTAAATACTATTTGATCACTTAAAAATGTTTATATTTTGCTGTTGTTAGTAAAATATTATATAAAGGTTTATTAGTTCAATTGATGCCTAGTTTTATACAAGTCTTCTCCATCTCTACAGATTTTCTGTCTACTTGTTCTATTATTTAGAGAAAGGTGTTGAGATCTCCAATTATAATTGTGGATTTCTCCATTTCTAATTGCTGCCTTCATCTCCCCAGCAAACCAATTCTATCTTCTCAATTCAGCAAGTCCACTGGCCATAAATGGATTTCTCCTCTCCGAAGTATGGCCTGGGTGTCAAAGGCTGTAAGAATTGGAAATCACAGGGCCCGCCTTGTTTCTTTCCTTTCTCTCTGCGGTCATTTTTTTTTGTTGTCTCATGTGCATTCTTGAAACCCATTCTTTCCTACATTGTGTCCTTTTTTGGTTATTTTAGGTGGGAATGCAAATCCAGGCCCTGTTAATCTATTTTTACTGGAAGTACAATTGTCATGAAGTTAAATTTAAACGATTCACCAGCAGAAAGCATTCAATGTATGGAAGTCCCACTATACAAAAGTACCATTAGGTATTCTGAGGTCTGCAGTCTAAGCTAGAGCGCCGTGACAAATTTAGATGTGATAGATATGTAGCCTAGTGACTGACTGTTTAACAGAAAAAATGATAGCAATTACTTATCAGGCATTGTGCTAACAGGAGGAAAATACATATGCTCCACTTGGGGGCAGAGACAGTCACACACTGAGTGGCAGTGGAAAAGAAACAGAGGATTGACATAATATTATGTTTGTCTTTGTATTCTCTATTTCTAGCACAGTTCTTGGTAGTAGTAGAGCTTAATAAATTTCTGTTAAACTAGGTCAAATTGAACTTAGATATTTGATAAGGTAAATATTTGATTTATGGTGGACCCCCCTTGAACTTAGTAAGAAGTTTAGAACTTAAGAAAGTGAGCAGGAATGTAAAACACATAAGATCAGCTTAAAAAATAATAACTAAGTAATATAACCTAATGATTGAGCCACTTATGGCCTCCAAAAATACATCAATGTGCCTATTTCAAAGAGTGAGGAGTAAACACATATAATTTATCACCTCAAGAGATTTAAAAAGATTTTCACTGAATTTATGAAAATGAATTATCTGTGAGTTGGTTAAAAGTAATATTGGTTAGCATCAGGAATAGGAAACTATAGTTTTCAATCAAGAATAATCTGGACTTTAGTCTAAATCTGAGTTTGAAGCTGGGTAGTCATTGATTTGCAACTTTTTTCTTGGTGTTACTTTTCTTCCAAGCCAATAATCAGTGAAACCTTTCTGACCTTGTGCCTTAGCGCTACCATTCCTTTCTCAGAATTTCCCCTATATCTGCATGACCAAATATTGCTCTAACTTCATGCTTTAGCAAAGTGCTAAATCTTCCATGAGGCTGCCCTAATTTCCACCATGCATATATTCTCTTCTTTTATAATGGTTTCTAAATAATTTATGCTACCTCTTTTATGGCACTTAAACTTTTTTAAACTTGCCTTTTTGTTATTTGTAGTGATTTACCATCCTTCCTATTAGACTCTCCTTAAAGGTAGAGGCAACATCTGATGTATCCATTTGCCCAAAGTACTATCAAAAATTATAGTGCATAGGAGATGCTTAATATATTTGTTGGATCAATGAATAAATGAATGAATGCAAGATTCAAAGGGCAGTTTTAAAAACATAGTGTTTCCACACACAAAGACTATGAATTCTTTACCTTTTTGTCCCCAAAGACTAAAGAGAAGAGGATTTTTAGGAGAGGCTCTTTAAAGGAAAAAATAAAGGATCTTGATGAACAGGAGGAGGAAAAAGCCTCAGAAGACCCAGCAGCTGGGGTCTGGAATAATGATAAACATTTGCTTAACAATTTCAGAGAGGATTAACTGGGATTTTGGAAAATGACTTAAAAGACAACTTTTTATTTTCCTGTTGTTTCCTGAGAAATTCAGAACATTTACTAGTGAAGGAATATTTTCTGAAAGTGGTGGGCTGGCTGGTCGACAATGCATGGAGAAGAAGCATGTGGCTGGGGCAGATGGGAGACTGTAAGGGCAGGAATGAAGGCAGAGGAGGGACTGTGGGTGTGAGCTGAACAGAACACCATGAATGAGAAAAAGAGAAGGTTGGTTGAACTGATATAAAAACAAACTGTCTAATGGCAATAGCCTTATGGTGTACACTCACGAAGTACGAAGGAAAAGCAATTTCCCTGCAAATTAGGTAACATGTACAAATTAGTAAAGATTTTGAAAGATCAGTTCTACTTTTCATCCCTTCAGTTCAAAACTGAAGGTAATGAAGGTAAGAGGAAGACTTCCCTGGTGTCAGTCTTTGAGACTTTAGCACTACAAGGTCATTAGAATGAACCAATCCACCATCATCAGGGTACAAATGTAGGAAAACTAGGTAACCCAAATCATGCTGCTCCTCCAAAAGTACTACAGAGAAAATATTTCATGTATGTTATCACACTGTTTCCTGCAATTCGTACCTTGTTTGGTCTTTCTTGGATTTTCTAGGTCAATTAAATGTATAATTTATTATGCTGTGAATTTCCCTCCTTTTGCCTCTTACGTCTTGAAATTCTTGAATAAATATCACTATTGTTTGCTGTGAAACCAGTCCTTAGAATACAGATTCCTTTGGAACTTCCAAGTGCTCTGAGCATCACCTTCCAAGATTCCTTACCCCCTAGCTCAGCAATCCTGCAGAGATATTAGGGACTGGTGGAGCCTCACCTCCCTGTGTAGGCACTATCCTTGGTGAAGGAAATTGAGAATATGTCCCTAAATTCTTTTCATATTTTATTTCATGCTTATATGAGTCTTTTTTGCTGTCAAAGTGCACACGCATATTTCTTTGGAATTAACACATTCCAGCCTACTCTCATTTCCCAAGAACATTTAAAGACACGATTCTGCTTGTATTATCTATATAAATTTTATCTAGAATAAGGAACAAAAGTGACTTTTCTTCAATACATAGGCAACATAAAGCTCTTCCAATTACTCTTACATTTTAAGATACCTTCTGGCTTGTCTTTAGAGATAATCCCAGATATACAACTTACAGTATCATAAAGGCAGTAATATTCTGTGGGTAAAAAATATACCACATCTAGCTCTTAACTAAACTGAGAGGAGAGTTGGACATATTAAATGATACTGTGAGTGTGCATGTATACAGTTGTATTTCTCATACAGCAAAATGCAGACATCTGTATATGTACGTATATGTGTGTATATGACCTACTCCCTTCAATGTTACTACTTTTTTCACAAGCTACTTAAATTCTACCTCCATGACCTGCCGCCCAAATCTCCTGGTAGGAATATTTTTTCACATCTCCCTTCTTCCTACTTCTTTCCCCCCACACACTTATGGTATGTGCCGTTTCACCAGACCCGTGTGAAGACGGGAGAACACTGATGGGATTGCTTTTCACAAGTGTGGGAATGAAAATTCTTCCCAATGAAAACATCTGTCTCTGTTCAAGTCATGCCCAGTTATCCCCCAAAAGAAATGTTCTGATTAACTTTTTTTTTAAGTCTTAAGATAGCAGTTTGTGTAGCAGATCTAATTAAGAAGTTTATGTAACAGATCTGCAGGGTTTTTTTTTTCCTTCTTCAACTGGGATCTATGAGCTCAGTTTGAGTGTTACCAGCTTTCGCTATGCAACGGCCAAGTGCTTCTCGGGCTGAGAATTATCAGCTTCTGTGGGATACTATTGCTTCCTTAAAACAATGTGAACAAGCTATGCAACATGCGTTCATTCCGGTAAGCAAAATTTTCTTCCCTTTTCCTAGGGATTCTTTTATTTACTTTTCCTTTTTCTCCTGTTATATCTATAGAGAAATGTATGTATTCTGTGCATTTGACAATCATGGTTATTTTCTCTGTAGTTCTGGTTTAGGCTAAATGTATGGTTTTTCTCTGCATGAATTCCTAATTCTTAATATGTCCAAATATTAATCAGTGAGAAAGAATAAACAGTAGTCCATTCAAACTCATTCCACTGAAGATGGTAGTTTCTAATAGTGGTCTGTACTAATGAAATGAAACAATATTGATATTTTGTATATTAATATTAAAATGAACTGCAATATTTATTTCCCCATTAGTTCCCCGAGAACTACTTGAATATCTTTTGTAGTTAGGTTTTATATATATATATATATATCTCTAGAAACCAAAATTGCTTTTATTTACTCCAAGTAAAACCCACCAACAAACTTGTGTTGAAAAGTACAATTGTTTATTTAGTAAAGTAGTGATGCAATATTTAGATCTTTGTAAAAATGCGTGACAGAAGTTGTATATAGCTATATAGAGTGAATTAGTGAATCAGTTTCATTGTGTTTTATTATGGAGAAATAATGTTTGTGCTTATAATTTATTTATCCAGAGGAATCAGGCTGACAACATTTGATAGGCTGAGATAAGATAAATAAAACTAGCAAGAAGAATATTAAAATATTTGATCATTTTAATTAGATATACTTTGAAGAACTGAGATCACCAATGAGCTATGAGAGAAGATTCTTAATAATCTCTGCTAAAAATTGTTTGGTACCCTCTCAAGAAAAACATTATTTCTGACATAGAAACTCAAGAGATATGCTTGTTTCAATACTTGAAATAACTCTTCCTTGAAGTTCACGTTATTTTCAAGTGACTCAAGTTAGATGTCATCATATTTTTCTCTGTAACTTGGAAATCACCTAAATGTCACAAACACTGTGCTTTATTTGAAGCTCTTCTAATTGAACCACTATATTTTACTTGGATCACAGTAAGTTGATCTTGACTAGTGAAGATATAAAGCTTATATAATTTATGTAGGAAGTCTAAAAAACTAATAGTGGGAACCTCTCTAAATCATATTGTTATAAGGATTCTGTTTTGCACTAGAATCTAGAAAATATAGTTTTCTCCTCCTGTCTTTATGAAACTCTCTCCCTTTTTTTTAAACTGTTGTTGTTATCAAAGTGTGATACTCCTTGTGAAGCTCAAGTATTTTCTCTTTCACGGAGACATTCCTGGCCAGGCAGGGTTATCTTCTCCCTTCTTGATACCTTATATGCACCTCTGATTTATCACCTGACATTTTATTGTTAAGTGTTTTCCTCTCAGTCTCTCTAATTATATTGTAACTTTTGGGGTAAATGTGAACAGGGAAGTAAGTTGGAGGAAGAAACTCACATTTATTTGTTTGTGTTCTTGTTGTCTTGGCTTGAACTCCTTAAATATAGAAGTGCATCTATTCCCAGTGTCCAGCACAGTGCCTGGCACATAAAGAGTGCTTGGTGAGCATGTGAGGAATGACTGCATCCACCAACAAGAGTCTCCAATTTCCAGTTAATGCTTGACAGTTTTCATCAATAGCTTTATCTTTACTGATCTTGTAGAATTATTTCTGTTCAATCCATCTGGAGAAAACCCAGAAACCTTGACTATAGCCTTGTGGTGGTGTAATGGTAGGGGCGGGGATGTGTTAATACATGAAATAGACCCCTGTGGGTATGGTTAGCCTTGGATTCAATTACCATCATTCATGGGCTACTCTTTCTTTCATTCCAGTGTATGTTTCCACTTTCCCCTACTTCACACATTCATAAACTAATGCCCAAATTATCCTTCAGGTTTGCTTTATTTTTGACTGCTCTAAATCTTTTTCAGAACATATTGGGAATTTGCCAATATCTCAAGCGTCTTCCAAGTCTTTATTAAATATATGATTAAATATAATGTGTTTAAACTGACCTCAATTTATTTCTTTGTCAGCAGAAAAAATACTCTTTATTCCTTGCTTCGTGCAGTTTTTAACCCAATGATATATATTTCATGTACACACATGTATTTACACTTGTACACTTATAGGTACTTATGACATTTTTACTAACGATACACTTCATTGTCGACAGTATCTTAATCAATCCTAAAGTATACATATTCTATCATGCCGAGTCTATTATATTTAATAAATGATAAATATATGGCTTAAATAATTGCTCCTCTAAGATAAACCTTGTTCTCTTTTAAATCAAATACTTGAACAATGTATATAAGGTATAGACACATATTGTTGTTGTTTATCTTAGAACTGACATGAAAAGGTCATAAGCAAGAAGTGCTCTTCTCTGAGTGTGGATTCCTAACACAACATTAGAATGCAGAGTCACCTAAATGATCTGGATCATCTCACTCACACACAATAAGCTATGGATCACAACTGGTTTTTCAGTCAGTGTAGTTCTGTGGACTAACAATAAACCTGACATAAAATGTCAAGTCATGATATAATCTGCCCCAGGGAACCTCCATATAAAATTCACATTTGTGAAAGGAACCTGAAAGCAGCTGATACCTGGATAGCGGTGCCCAAAACAGTCTTCAGAGAAGAAGGAAACCAAACTATGAAGTCCTTCAGAATTTCAGGATTTGATTTCACATGTTAGATCCTGCCCTAGAGTGTTAAGATGGAAATAAAATCTGGAATCTCAAGCAAGTTCATCTGCTGGATCCAAGGTCCGCAAGTGCAAAACAGCAACACAGAACTTTCCTTGTCTTTCAGCATAAGTGCTGGCAAGTGTAAGCTCCTAAATATTTATTCAGTGCATGAATTATAAAAAGGTCTCATGAAGTATTTTAAACTGGTTCCATTATGGGGGACTAAAGGCATTCTTCTAGGAAGTCCATATCTTTGGGTATCAGGCAAAACAAAGGCTTTGCAATTTTATTCAGATGAGTAGATATGCTTATAAAAACAGTCTCATAATTAGTAGTTCTTTTCATGGAGACTGGCCTGTGTTTTTATTCACTTGTTAATTCAATCAGTTCACTTGCATTTTCTGGAGCCCCTACTATGAGCCAGGTACTATTTTAGACAGGATAAGTACACTTATCCTGTACCCAAAAGTACACTTAAAACTTCTTCGTGATGCCATGACTTTGTAAGAGAGATAGTGTTACCCCTTGACCAAATGGTGTCCTACTATCTCTTGCTGCAATGTACAAATTTGGTTTTCCTTATACTGCTAGTAATCATATCTGGATTAGATAAAAACATTCACCCTGGAATCAGTGGATCCTAAATACAATTCTTATGCCCATCTTGCTGCTAGACTTGGGGCTTCATTCAATCAAAAAGCAGTTGCAATATTATTCATTCATTCATTCATCTCAGAAAAACTTATCCTGACCCTAATGTGAAGGTTATGCAGCTTATTAAGCATTGAGAGAGATATAAACATGTGTAAATCAGGAGAACTCCTGATTGGAATTCTGCCTCCAGGAATTTTCAAATGGATTTGCAAATCACTGTAATACCATATGCAAAGTATAGAGTACCCTAAGTATCTGTGAATTACCACAAGAATTTAGAGAAGGGGCAAGCTTCATGGAAGGATATCTAAGCTACGTTAGAAGGTTAAACAGAATTTTGACATTCAGTAATGATGGAAGAAGAGGACATTCCAAATGGAGGGAACAGAAAAGGTACTTGTTAATTGTGTAAACGCAGTCCATTTTTCCATGTGGTCATCCAGTCAACCAATGCTTATTAAATATCTTTTATGTGTCAGAAATTGTGTTATGCCTGGAACATCTAATAATAAATAGAACATGGAACATTTACATTCTAGTTGTGGGGACAGACATTAAATAAACAGTTGCACATATGTCTCTATTACACACTTGAATACCATACTATAATAATTGTTTACAGTGTTTCTTAGAACAGTTCTATATTGCACGTATACATACACAGATACACATCAATTATCAGAAAGTATAGCAACAGTAGATATTTTTCAAAGTCACTACAAACAAAAGAAATAAAACATTCTCCCAGGTATGCTGTAGTCTTCAAATACAGTTCATTTATCCAGCAAACAATTAACATATCCTGCTTGCCACACCCTTGGCTAGGTACTGGCAGTTAAAAAGTAATAGTTAAGGCTGGGCGCAGTGGCTCAGGCCTGTAATCCCAGCACTTTGGGAGGCTGAGGCAAGTGGACCACAAGGTCAGGAGTTCAAGACCAACTTGGTCAATATGGTGAAACCCTATCTCTACTAATAATATAAAAACTAGCTGGGCATGGTGGCGTGCACTTGTAGTCCCAGCTACTCGGGAGACTGAGGTAGAAGAATCGCTTGAACCCGGGAGGCGAAGGTTGCAGCGAGCCAAGATCATGCTACTGTACTCCAGCCTGGGCGACAGAGGGAGACTTCATCTCAAAAAAAAAAAATTAAAAAAAGAAAAAAATTAAGATTTACTGAGCGCCCATTTTATGCCATGCACTGTTCCAAGCATTTTACATGTATTATTTCACTGAATTCTGTCAACAACATCTGATGTAGGTAGGTATACCATCTCCATTTTACAAAGCTTAAAAAATAGATAAAATAGCTTTCCCACAGTCACCTAGTTAATAAATGGAATGATTGGCTCTTGAACTCAATGATCCAACCTCAGAGCCCATTTCCTTAACCATCTCACTAGAGTAAGAAGGAAACACTGAAACTGAGATAGCTGCATTGCAGTATGATGCGGAGGAGCATTTAAAAGGTATGTATACAAACCACGGTAAATGCAGCAAGGAAAGAGTGATCCATCTGCTTGGAATGGAAAGGAAAGACAAGGAAGGCTGGAGAAAGGAGGAAAGTCTCGAGTCAGTTTTAAAATGGGGGTTTACAAGATGATGGAGGTGGGAGGTTAAAACAG
The DNA here is from genome assembly GCF_009761245.1 of Sapajus apella. Taxonomy (NCBI): domain Eukaryota; kingdom Metazoa; phylum Chordata; class Mammalia; order Primates; family Cebidae; genus Sapajus; species Sapajus apella. The sequence goes on from NW_022436974.1 coordinate 17,116,116, forward strand.
CTGGAACAAAGGCACTAAGGCGTGAAAGAGCACTATGAAATGAGGATATGTTGCTAACTTTCTCCAACTTGTGATCTAACACTTTGAGCATTAGAGAAGAAAAGCAAGGTCAGAACAACCAGGATGAGAGTTGGGACATATTTAAGGTCAGGAATTATACAGATAAATCATAATAACTACACTAAATAATTCAGGCCCTCTAAAAAGCAACTGGAGCCTCAGAAGAGAACCTGAGGTTAAGAAAGGGATGGTTTTTGGAAACCTGGCTTCATTATCCCTGCCACATGCAGCCTGACCTACAGGTTGACAGCGGTGCCTAGAACTGAGGGTATATACATGGAGAGGCAGAGAACATTTGTACACAAATGTAAAAGACTGAAACAAATGTAGAAAAGGAAAAGGAGATGAGAAATGATGTGAAAGAAAGACACTGAGAGAAAGGCTGAAAAGGGCTAAGAGAGGCTGGACTCTGACTTTCTGGGTCCCCCAAACTCCCAGTTCTTAGTTCCAGTCTGTCAGGCAGCCTGCAGCCCTTTTAGCCTGACAACAAGTTCTGTATTTTGCTTAAGGCAAAGCAAGTAACTTTCTATTCCCACAGCCACAGAACTTTAAGAAGGGGCCAGTTAGTGACCAGTGATATGGGGATAGGATACAGCGCCACAAGAAGAAGCAGGACAGAGTTGAAAAGCAGCTAACAGCCGGGCGCGGTGGCTCACGCCTGTAATCCCAGCACTTTGGGAGGCCGAGGCGGGTGGATCACGAGGTCAAGAGATCGAGACCATCCTGGTCAATACGGTGAAACCCCGTCTCTACTAAAACTACAAAAAATCAGCTGGGCATGGTGGCGCGTGCCTGTAATCCCAGCTGCTC
>NW_022436974.1:17117085-17323883 GCF_009761245.1 Sapajus apella
AAAAAAAAAAAAAAAAAAAAAAAAAAAAGCAGCTAACAGCTCAGCTGAGGACACTGGTCTTCAAACTGAGGTTTTATCCTTCAGGACTTAGCTCTCACCCCCTTCCACAAGTCTTCCCTTACACCTAGTCACCAGAGGCATGCTTTCTCCCTCTTGCTTCAACCCTGATTAACACCCCCTGAGAAAAAACATAAGAGTAGGGAAACTCTTACCAACTGCTTTAATCTGTATTTTTGTATGCAATCATTACAATGCCAATATAAAATGACCCACTGCTATTATCTACGTTTTAGTGGATCAGTGGGGTTAAGTACCTTGTTTAAAATCATGTGGCCAGTAAGACCGGGAGAGAACTTAGGCCTTCTAACCGTAATCCCACCTGCCTTTCTTCATGCCCATCATGGGACTTTGTCCCTATTTTTCTCATGCATTGTTTTCTGCTTTGTAGTATAAGCATTTGGAAGTTTTCTTTTATTTCCACATGACACTGTGAATTCCTTGCAGGATAAGACTATGTGCTTCTCCTCTTCCTTCTTTCTGCAGTGCCAAGTATAGTGTCTTAAGTATTATGTTTGCTAAGTAAATCTGTATAGATGGAATGATGAGTACTTAAGAAGAGATAACTTAAGCAACAATGAAATGTTAATGAGGAAATGATCCTTCTTGCCTGAAATACATTTTTAAATTCTGCCTTCTGAGCTGCAGCATCACTTCCACCATTCCTGCCTCGCTGATCCCTGGATGTGTAGTTTGAACCATCACATGTTGAGGTCAGTTCTAAATAGGATTTGTTCAGTGATGACTTTCAGTCCCAGTTCATGGTGTTCCAAGTGTGTTTTCTCCTTTCTGGATTCTAAATATTACTTGACTCATCATCCTCAATCATGTTGGATTCATTTCTCTATTTCATTCCTCTTAACCTCGCTTTGAATTTCTGTTTATTAATACCCAAATTTTTAGTCCATTTCCTTCTGAAGAATATGAACAAGGCTATTAATGGAATTTCTATTAGTATAGGAATAAAGATGACACTCAATCTATGGAGATGTTCAATTTAAGGCGGAGGGGGGAACTACACCAGAAGCGACCTGGATAATTACCACAGCTTGGGACTGCAAGAACATTTGCAGATTGCTGGTAAAGTGGAATGAAATTGTCACTTTTGGTTTTTAACAAAAAAGCAAGAGCCTGCTATCTTTATATTTTCCTGACGTGAAGTTTGCATTTTCTTTGACTACTGGTCTTGTGATGCCTGTGCATATGTATCCGGAGGCCACGAAAAAGTAACCCCAGGTGCAGGATGCCTTCTTTGTAGTCCAGTATTGCTCGATAGAAGATGTTTTGATGACTCAAAATGGAGTATTAGCACTGATACATGTTATTGTATGACACAGTAAAGCTCACATTCTGCCACTTCCACTTTCCATACACATCCCAGAAATTGCAAAAATAGAATCCCAAGCTTATTTGTTACAGAACGGAAAAACAGACAGTTGTTCAGAGTTAATAATGACAATCTTCTTCCCTGTAGCCAATGACAATTTTAAAACATATACACATTAAAACCTGAAAACATTTAATGAGCTAATATTAGATATGTTATACTTTTTGAAGCTTCATTTAGATATTTTTATTTAGCAAGAAGATGCTTAAGAACAATTGGATTTCTCATTTTCATCACGTAGAGATGAAAAAAATTATACCAATGGTTTTACCCTTGCTGCTGCTGCTACGACCACCTCTGTTACCACCTATCGTATATTAATTTATCTTGTTACAATTTTCAAAGTAGTATAAACTAGATTACTTCTTGTTGCAACTTTCGCAATTAGGCAAGACAAGTGTTATTATCTTCATAGTATTTGTATGAAAATTAAAGTTTAGAAAGTCGAAATGGCCAGGATCAGAAATGGTTAAAAAGGAAAACATAATGTAACGGGACTAGAATCTTAGTTCAGTTTTTATTCTGAGTCAAAATTTCAGCTATTTGAAGGACCCTTGTTCCACCATTTGCTATCATGGGTAAATTACTCAAATTCTCTGAGCTTCAGTTTCATCCAGTGTAAAATTAGATGATATATAACTTTTTAGCATTGTTTGAAGTTTAATGAGATAATGTGAATTAAACTCTTAACACAATGCCTAACCCAATAATGTGCCCAGGAAATGTTGTCATGATTGTTGCTGCAAATTTTCAAATGTTATCCCAAATATATACATTTACAAATTGCATAATGTCTTCATATATGACCACATTTGCTTCTTGAAGAACCACATGCCATTGACTAAATAATTTTTAATATCTATACATGAATAGAAAGTTTCAGAGATTAAATTAATCAGCTAAGATCATTGTAGAAGTGAGGAGAAAGGTCATAAGTACCAGTCAGATAATCCAAGTTCTAAACTCTTTTATTACCATTTTTATGATATTCAAAATTAGGCTGGTATTAAAATGAGGAATCATACAAATCTCGTTATAGTGGTATATAACCTTAGAAATAATTTGGAGAGTTAAATGACTCGACTAAGTTCTACAGGGCCACAGCCAGTCCTAGGAGCCTCATCTGCTAAATCCAAGTGCAGGACTAGAAGGTGCTCTTCGTATAACATGAAGCATAAGATAGAAATGTTCTTATCCAGTAAGAGTGGGCGAGGAGGAGTCATGAGATGGTTGCAAATATATTCATAAGGAAGTTATCATCTTCTTTCCAGTTAGTTAGAAAAAACCTTTATAAAACAAGCGAAGTTTCCAGAGTACCTGAGATTGCAATTCCAATAAAAAAAGGAGTCTGAGAGCACAGAAGAGAGACAGCCCCCGCCTGGGAATCATCATTTCACTGTCCAACTTGTGACAGAGTCCCCCATGTATCAGAAATCAACCTGCTCCCTGCCCACCTTCTCTTTCATTCTTTTCTCTTGTAATTTCCCTCTCTCCCCTCTAGCCCACAGCAAAAAATAATATTCCTCCTTCTTTATGTTAAACACCCAGTTGTAGCATTATGCCAGGCCTAGTAGGAGGTAAATAGAACAAACAGTATCCTTGCTTTACAGAATAATTGAAAGTAAGAAAACCACCGGAAAACTGAAAAAGCACGAGTCACATAGACACTGCCACTGTGGGAAGCTAGAACAGCTGTGGGGCTAGGAACTGGTTGGCATTTTAGATCCAGAGATTTGTAGGCTCTTGGCTTGTAAAACAAAGACTTCATTGCCTAGTTGATAACAATATACAAACACATCTGCAGAATATATTCTTTGGCATCGGCAAATGCCAGCAGTATTTAGGAAACCTCTATTTTTCCAGTCCCCATTCACTTCTCTTTTTTTCTCTGTTATTATTCTCTATGCTTTTCCTCATTGGAAATGATTCTAAATTGAACATTAATTTTGAAGAAAAATGGGTTGAGGGGAGATTCTTAGACTCATAGATGGTATCAGAATTTAAAATAAGGGAAAATGAAACTAAAATATTCTCTACCCTGTTCTTCTCATAATGGGCGCCCAAACGCCATTGTTCAGAAACAAGTCTTGGAGCATCTTCCAGACCCACCATAAACATGAGCACATTACTGATTACTAGTGGATAACAGTAAACTAACTCATGCTTCATCTCTGTCTCTCTCCCTAACATTTCCTCTCACACAAAAGAACCATTCTAGATATAAAATATGTTGAGACTTTCTCTATAGCTCCACCTGTTATGTTTCAAATCTTATTGGATGATCTAGTATAAAATTATGGTTAGTTGGGGAAAAATGAAAGCAGAGGGATTTTTTTCTGGAGTTACAGATTACATAGAATGAAGAAAGGCAAAGATGGAGAAAGAGCTTGGTAATAATTCTCAGCATTACTTCAAATCATTATTACTCTTTATATAGAAGAGAACTCCTTGCTGCTGATTACATGGTTCTTAGGCCAGAAAATTAACCTGTTTACAAGAAAAACAAAATATGAACTATAAACATAGAGCAGGAAGACCATATATAGGTTTTTGAGGTGTCTTGTCTAAGGCATACAGGACCTTATCCTTCAGCCAAGTAATTAGAAACCAGTTTATATCATTATTCTCTGTTGAATTTAACCTTTGTGTTTCATTTCTGCATGCTTTTTCTTAATGTCCTGTCTTCTAGCTTTCTACGTCTGAGTGGTAAAAACAGAGACCATTTCCCAGAAGGAAGGGTCATACAGCATCCCTGCTTTCTTTATAGCATTTGCTAACAGGATGAACTTTACAATAAGTAAAATCAGATCCTTGAGAAATGGACTCGAGACCATTTCACTCCCTATTCTTTAAAAATAAAAGTAAATGGAGAGACTCAGTAAATTGCTGAATTACTGAACTTACTGAGTCTAAAACTAAGATCTCCTGACTCCTTAGTTCTGCCATCTTTATACTAGGAGCGTAATTCCTTGGCTGGAGTGTGGTTATTTCCAGGGAGATAGAGTGTCTGATTTTTTTATAGCCATGCAGGAACCACCTGGGTTGGCAGATTGATTCCATTATGAATGACTCAAAACATTATGTTTCTATTAAAAGTAGGAATAATATACAGCCATAAAAAGGAATGAATTAACACCATTTTCAGTGACCTGGATGAGACTGGAGATTATTATTTTAAGTGAAGTTACTCAGGAATGGAAAACCAAACACCATATGTTCTCACTGATGGTAGGAGCTAAGCTATGAGGACGCAAAGGCGTAAGAATGATGCAATGGACTTTGGGGGCTTGGGGAGAAGAGTGGGAGGGGGGCAGAAGACTACAAATAGGGTGCAGTGTGTATTGCTTAGGTGATGGGTGCACCAGGATCTCACAAATCACCACTAAAGAGCTTACCCATGTGACCAAATACCACCTGTACCCCAATGACTTATGAAAAAAAGATGATTATGGAGTAAATGATGAAAATTGCATTCATTTTTAATATAGGACACAAAGCTTCAAATAAATGTCTAGTTTTGGGTAAGTCTTTGGGGTTATATTTTCATATTTTATCTGGAAAGTTTGAGAAATGCTGTAGATGCCATTTTGCTTTTTCATGATTTTGGGGTTTTTTTGAGACAGAGTCTTGCTGTGTTGCCCACGCTGGAGTGCAGTGGTGCCATCTTGGCTCACTGCAACATCCACCTCCCAGGTTCAAGCAATTCTCCTGCCTCAGGCTCATGCCACTATGCCCGGCTAATTTTTTGTATTTTTTTTAAGTAGACATGGGATTTCACTGTTTTGAGTTGTTAGTTTTTTCGCCAAATCCCATGCTTCCTCCCACCTGTCTAACTTCTCCTGAAATGTACAGTGGAATCATAAGTTAGAGCAAGTAACACTGTCAGCAGCCACCATCTTTGTTCTACACAGGGTAGTGGTAAGACAAGAATATGGATTTTGAGTCAAGAGGGGTGAACTTTGGCTCCATCTGGTTATTAGGCTAGGAATCTTGCGTAATTTGTTACAGGTCCATGCCTCACTTTCCTTATCTACGAGATAAACATAATTGGAATACATACTTTATAGGGTTGCAGTAAGGACTAGGGAAGAGTGGGTACAAAGTACCAGTGTATAATTAGTATAAAGGAGTCTTTCTGCTTATACTTTTCCTTCATTTTCATGCTCTGCAGTGAATAGCATGGTCTGGAGTGCATGACAGGCTCTAAATGCTCACACACGGACACCATAAGGCAGTGAGCTACAAGAGCTTGCCACCAGAGGGCAGCATGCTGTTACCCCTTACTAACCATTTTATCTAATTCTGTTACCTCAAGAGTTTCTCATGAATTGTAACTCCTGTTGCTGTGACTCTAGTCCAATAGGTCTAAAAATCAATTAACAATCACCATCTGAGTGCTTGAGTGTGTGTTGTATGCCCAGCACTATTAGGAGTGTAGGTGGAGTGGCTGGTGAAGAAATAGAGTTGAAGACACTGACCTCAAAATGATTACAGCTTCTGCAAGGAGATATGAAGACCACACCTGAACCAATTAGCTCTCAGCATGTTTAAAAATAGAAAGAAGCATTCATTAAGAATGTCAGGGCTTAGTGGTTTCACATAACTTATTTAATATTTAAAATTCAGTGTGAACTGAAGTAATATAAATAATGAGTGTTTAAAATTTAGGGAATAGGATGTACAGATTGAGTCCTGGAGTGATGGCGGGGAAAATTTCATGGAGCAGCTGGAACTTTAGTTTGTCCTTGCAGGATGGACAGAATTTGGTTAGAGAGATAAGATTGAGGATCACAACTGATTTAGGATGTGGGAAAAGGAAGAAATGAAAACAAAGACGTTGTGGTAGGCATGAGCAAGGTATGTGCTTGGAGTAGTAATGATCATTGCTGGGTGGAAGGAAAATAGAGAAGGAGGATGGAAACTAAATAGCTGTAATTTAGTGATCCCCCATGGTGTAAAAAACCATGACCCATGTACTATACAAGAAATAAGCCCTACCTTAACCTAAAGAACCAGGTTACTGGCAGCTTGCTCCGGATTCTGGTACCTAAATCTGGATAATACAACTGTACTGCTAAGATTATAGCTCTTTGGTAGCTTAGCAACAAGCAGCAGATGATATCCACATGGATCCTTCCAGGAATAGCACCACATGGAGTGAATCAGTGAATTAAGTAGGTATGGTTATTATGGCATGGGGCACACTGACTAAACCGCATTTGAGATTTCAGCTAATGACTCCATTTTTTTGTGCAATCTTCAGAAATCATTTGCATAAATAAAGCAGTTAGATTTGTAAAAGCTTGGTGTGAATCAGTTTGATTTGAGGCATTATGGCCTAATGGTGAAAAGCAAAGGGCTTAGAGTCAGAATACCTGGATTTGAACCTCAGTTTTGCTTCCTTCTAGCCCTCTGACATTTTGAGAAATTCAGAGAATCACTCTGTGCCTCTGATTACTTATCTATAGACCAGGGAAAATTCCACCAATCCTTCCCAGGTTCTGTAAGGAGTAAACAATAAAACACAAGGAAAAAAACTTATCATATTTGCTCGGCACGCAGTAGGTGGTTGGTTAATCAATGTTAGTTCCCTTCCCTCTCCCTATAGAAATTAAATGATTAAATGTGTGTGATATACTTTATATAGCATGACATTGGTGGTTGATATAATTGCTAATTTGAGTTTCAGTGTTGATCTGTAGATCTAGTTTTAGTGAGTAATTTATTTTAGCCTTTTATACTAAGTGTAAGCAGGTATGTGGCGAGTGTGCAGGATGGAGATCTGAAGAATCTTCATACTAACAGTTCAAACAGTCTCCATTTCTTGATCCAAATAGCATTGATTCTAGAAAAAAAACTTGTAAAGTGAAGAACACTGTCTTTGGTTCCCTGGTCTCTACTTTCTGTGCTTCATCTCCAGCCTGCCCCATCTTTTCTGCACTAGGGAAAAAAGGAAGACCAACTCAGCCTAACTGAGGTCTTTAGGGTATTCATAGGATATTCACTCATTTTCTGCAAAATGTTTTACTACTTTGTATTTCAAAGAAGGATCAAACAGAGATGGTAACACTCCAGTCCAAGGAGACAAAATACTAACGAGGAGTTTTCAAGGACAAGTAAGACAAAATTTGTTGACTAGAACAGGCTTCTGGGTACTTAACAAATCTTCATAGGGTGCGGAAGTGAATGTATTGCAGTGGTTAGAATTTATCCACTTTGGAACCAGGCTACCATGTCTGACTCTTGGTCTTGCTGTTACCAGCTGGATGACCTTGGGCAAGTTACTTAATTTTAGTTTTCTTATCCGAAAGTGAGGATAATATTATTTTTATTATTAAGAGTTTAGGCAAGCAGAGTCAAATTGAATTCTAGAAAAAACATGAATCTTCCATCCTGTTATCTTGTTTTCTGAGCTAGGCTGGTGGTAAGCTAGGCACCATCCAGGCATTTTATTAAATTCTAAGGGAAGGGACCACAGTCTTAGCTTCCTCCAAAGTTGCTTCTTAGACATCCTGCCATAGTCTGCAGGATGAACTAGCCAAGCCCTCAGGTATTCACATAGTTTATTCACCACTGTTCTTGCCTCAGTAAGACCAGTGGTCTTATGTCTCTCTAGAGTACGGACAAAGCAGGTGACAGGCCAGAGCCACTGGATCATATTAGTAGTGATGACTTGGAGCTGGGCTGGATTGAACTGCACCCACCTCGTTGTCTTGTAGAGAGGGAACATAAAAAGGAGAAGAAAATCTAGGAAAACAAAAAATAATCTCAGTAATAAGTATAATAACCTGATAACAATTTTTTTTTTTTTTTGAGAGAGTCTCCCCAAGCTGGAGTGCAGTGGCACTGTCTCATATCACTGCCACCTCCACCTCCGGGGATTCCAGTGATTCTCCTGCCCCAGCCTCCCAAGTAGCTGGGATTCAGGCATCCACCACCACTCCCAGCTAATTTTTGTATCTTTAGTAGAGACAGGGTTTCACCATGTTGGCCAGGCTGATCTCAAACTCCTGACCTCATGTGATCTTCCCAGCTTGGCCTCCCAAAGCACTGAGATTACAGGTATGATCCACCGTGGCTAGCCTACGCATGCATTCTTTATTCAGCTAAATTCTTGAGAAATAGGTTAACTGGAAAATAGTACCGTCCTATTTTTTACGTAGGGGTTTGCAAGACATTAGGGACCCAAAAGCCTCTGATAATTGGGGAATTGAATCTGAGTCAGAATGGTGAGAAATTTCTCTTCTGACTGTCAAAGAGAAAATAGCAACTTTTCAGGCAGAAAATAATTGCATTTTCAGTCTGGTCACCTGGAAAAACTCAGGCAAAGAAATCAGATGTTAGAGTTACCATTATGGACTCTGGGGTTAGAAAGACATGGGTTTAAAAACTGCTGTGGCGCTTCTTAGATTTGTGACCTTAGGCAAGTGACCTGGTCAGTTGGGATCTTCTTTTCTTCCTTTCTAATCTCCTTCATTTCTTTCCTTCCTTCCTTCTTTCTTTTAATGGGAACAACAATGTTTTCCTTAGAATATTGTAAAAATTAAATGCATTCATATATCTTAAAGAACTCTTCACATTCCTGCAACGAAATAATCATCTTCTATATACTTGATATTTTATTATTGCTATTATCCTCAGTTTTGATACTGTGTAATTGTGAAATCTGAGTTATGCCATAGTCTTTGTCTTCGCTTTCCTATTTATAGAATGTAAGGGTGGAATTAAATGTTTCTTAAGATCTCAGCTTTAAAATTCTATGATTCTAGAATATATTTGTTCTTCCTCTTTTGTTCTTTCTCTCTCTCACATAACCATCAATATGTCTTTAATCAGCCAATTATCAATTTGTTGGGGACTTACTCAAAGAATGCCTGCATCAGTCAGCCTGGGTAAACTGGGGCCATTGGCCTTTTCCTGAGCATGCCTCCTGCAGGCATCTTCTCATGACACACTGGGCCTCAGTAACGGCACCAGAGGAAGGAAGGGAAGGTTCTTGGGCCAGCCAGGAACAAAGCACATTAAATAGATTTAGATTTCAACTGACTTTGTAACTTGTTGATCAACAGTAAAAATTAGGATCCAGCCAGGTGAGGTGGCTCACACCTCTAATCCCAGCACTTTGGGAGGCTGAGGCAGGTGGATCACTTGAGCCTAGAAGTTCAAGACCAGCCTGGGCAACATAGCAAAACCCTGTCTCTGTAAAAAATACAAAAGTAGCCAGGCATGGTGGTACCTGCCTGCATTATCAGCTACTTGGAAGTCTGAGGTGGGAGGATGGCTTGAACTGGGGAGGCAGAGGTTGTAGTAAGCCAAGATGGCACCACCATACTCCAGCCTGGGTGACAAGGTAAGACCCTGTCTCAAAATTTAAAAGTCAGAATCTAGAGGTAACTAGTGAAATCTGATTTCCTTCTAAGGGGCAGTAGAACATGGCTCTGGAGCCACACTGCACGTGTTTGAAGATTTACCAGCTATTTACCAGCTGTGTCACTTTGAGAAAGTTATTTAACCTCTGTTACCTCACCTCTGCTTTGACAATAACAGCGCTTGTCTGATAACATTGTGCGACAATTTCATACATTAATTTACATAAGGTCGTATATGCTACATAAGTGTATACACTTATTTAAACCTATCCCATTATTAATATATCAGGAGATTTAGGTGTTGCTGGGTCATAATACTACAAAACTTCTGGTAGTGATAATTATAGTTTCCAAGTAGGAGCAGGGCCCTCTAGTTGTTGACAGGACCCTGCTTCTATTTGAATCTACAAATAGGAGCAGGGTCCTGTCTACAACTAGAGATGTGGAACTCCAGCCTAAAAGGTTGTGGAAAAGAAGGAGAGGGAAGACAGGGTTTCAGTTCCAGTGGAGAACTAGAATGTGATTCAGGAAATGAAGGCAGAAGTCCCTCCCCCAACCACACTACATTTTTCTTTCCATAGTAAGCTAACATAATAGAGGGTTATGGGAAAAATCTAATACACAAAGACAGTTATCCTGGGTTCAACACTCAGTATATCTCATCCAGTACTTAATGTTAGATGTCTCACTTCAAAGCTGATGGGATGTGTGGGTAGTAATCCCAATATTCTACCTCCCTAGCCAGGATTAGGGTGTGGTTTGATTGGGGCTCATCCTGATGACAATCTTCTGTGTGAATTATGAAGCAAAAAGTCTGCTAGCATGCTGTCTTGCAGGTGCCAGTCTAAAGTAGCTAATATTTACCTTGAGGTCTGGGCTCTCCAACTCTCATAATGAAATCACACCACACACATACACACACATACAGGACTCATTTTGAAACACCTGGTCACTTCGTTTTGCTTCAAAATGTCACACTATACCATACGTAAAAGTCATTTGTAGGGCCTGTATCTCTCTAAATAGACAAAAAAATCTTGCCCACGCAGTAATCCTGCCCTATAAGGCTGATAAGTCAAAGGTATCCAAAAGAAGCTCCTATGTTATTCTTGCCATATTTTACCACCAATTTAACTTGACATAATGACAATCACCTGCCTTCCATTTGCACGTCCCAGGTCGGTTGAAATCCCTGCATAGTTCCTAGTACCATGAGTCTTATTGTTCAGCTCTTGCTTATCTAGTTCTCTCCTTTTCTACCTTACTTTCTAAAAGTCCATTGACCTTCCCACTGATTAGCCTACACTCTCAGAGCTAAGCATCATGAGAGTATTTCTTGGCTGACTAGCTACTGTACATTTCCTGCCAATACCTTGCTTGAGGAGGCTTCCTTACTGTAGTTGACTTCATGACCACTTGCCCACATGTCAGAGGTATTTCCCAGATCTGACACTTAACACATGTCAAGAGGTAACCACCTTAGTTAGAATCAATGAACTCCTTTGAAAAGTCGCATTCATTTTGTCAAATTCCTTTTTATTTAGAGTCTCTTGAAGGAAGCAAAAAAAGCATATCTGTTACTAGTATACACAAAATTGTTGATGTAATATAAGAACATTTGTATATCACATGAAGCCCAAGGGCAGGAAGGTGGCTGACATTTATTAATAACTTGATCTAGTAGTTTAAATTCTATCTGTATTCCCTCTGCTTGCTTCTTGCTTCTCACTTCTCTGTAATTAGCAGTACTAGTCCCTTTTGCTGAAAACTGGCTTTCTCTGCAAGGAAGAGAATGTTATGTAAAAGGCAAACAAACAAACAAAAACGGCTTCATTGTTTGGTTTCCTCAAGAAAGAGTTTTTTTATTTTTCTTCATCCCTTATAGTATCAAAAATCTTGCCTAGATGTATATGAAGTTACAGATTAAAAGAATATTTTGTTTTAGATTTTTCATAAATCTCTTTCGAGTTAATGGAAATAAGCATATTAAAGAAGGAGACTAGAATCTAATGAGTCACCAGTTTGATTTAGGGGTACAATTAAAGAGGATCTCCAAAGTGAGGAGAGTGTATGGCTGGATGCAGTGGCTCATGCCTGTAGTCCCAGAGCTTTGGGGGCCAAGGTGAGTGGATCACATGAGGTCAGGAGTTCAAGACCAGCCTGGCAAACATGGCAAAACCACATCTCTATTAAAAATACAAAAATTAGCCAGGCATGATGGCAGACATCTTTAATCCCAGCTACTTGGGAAGCTGAGGCAGAAGAATTGCTTGAACCTGGAAGGCAAAGATTGCAATAAGCCAAGATTGCACCACTGCACTCCTCTAGCCTGGGCAACAGAGTGAGACCCTATCTCAAAAAAAAAAAAAAAAAAAAAAAAAAGAACAAGGTATATATGGCAGGGAAGTATGAAGTGGAGAAAAGACTTGGTGGAAACTATCAAAGTAACTGGATAGTTGGTTTTTAAGACTCAGAAACCAAACTAAATCAAACTAGTTATAGCCTCTCTTGATTGCAAAAGTGAGCAAAGAATCAGGAGCCAGGATGAACTAACAGATGGTTTGGAATTATCAACTAGTGTGAAGAGCACCCTCATGGGCCATGCTTGGAATTCAACTACACTCTGTGTAGTCTGGGGTAGGCTATGAAGGTCCTGGAGCAGAGCAGTGGGAGAGTCTTCAGAGAGCCTGGTGTAGCAGCACGGTGGGATAGTGCAAATTCATCTGGCAGTCACACCAGAAAGTTACTAATGTCAGATGTATGTGATGTATGTGTATTTTCACACAATCTTGTTTGTTCATGCATTTTTAACGACTTGTAGAGAGGTGGGTATTAACTGTGGCTTCTGGATCCTTTTGGCACCAAGACGGAATAATAAGCTTTCCATATAGTATAGATTCCAAATAACATAGATCTTGTCTTCAAGATCTTGCCGTCTACTTCAAGTGGAGTCCATTCACAGACTCCACATCTTACAGTTATGAAATCATTAATTATTATAAAAGCTGAATTTACTAAACTAATATGACTAAACAGTGAAAGAAAGTGGGTCGGGCTGGGCATGGTGGCTCATACCTGAAATCCCAGCACTTTGGGAGGCCAAGGTGGGCGGGTCACAAGGTCAGGAGATAGAGACCATCCTGGCCAATGTGGTGAAACCCCTTCTCTACTAAAATACAAAAAATTAGCCAGGCATGGTGGTGTGCACCTGTAGTCTCAGCTACTCAGGGGGCTGAGGCAGGGGAATCGCTTGAACCCAGGAGGCAGAGGTTGCAGTGAGCTGAGCTCACACCACTGCACTCAAGCCTGGTGACACAGCAAGATTCCATCTCAAAAAAATAAAAGAAAGAAAGTGATACTGAATACTGGAAAAGTAGTCATAGTCTTGTTGATAACATGAGATCTGGGGATTTGGGTTATCCTAGAGTGTTTTACAAAGCTCACAAATATACATTACTTTTCTTTATATCCACTTCTGTACTTTATCGCTATATTTAGTCAGTAATTTCTAAGTATTTCTCAGAATTTATTGAGCTCCTTCTGTATACCCAAGTGCTGTGGAGAATTCTAGAAAAGTATACAATCCTTGTCAATTTTCAGGCATACAGTCTTCTTGGAAAGACCAAATTTACATTAAAAAATGAAAAATAGCAACATAAACATACAAAACTTTTGAATGGCATTGCACAGGAAATGGGCTTATGTGTAAAATTTATTCCCATAACACATTATTATAATCTATAAGAAGAAAAACCAAAGATGGGTTGACAGCCACAAATCAAATTAATACACATTTATTGATCAAAGCTATACTAGACAATAGGGAGAAATACAAGAATTGCACATGAAACTCAAAAAGTTTTCAGCCTAGTCTTGGATATGAGACATACTTTTGTAAGTCATGGAAACCAAGCAGAAAGCATAGGAGAGATGTCATCAAAATTAAAAGCCTTTCAAAAATATATAATAAGGCTTCACCAGACTGTGCTCAGCATCTAACTTGCAATATCCTTAGGCATCTGTTGCCTCCACGGTGGTCTTTGCTTGTCTAGTTCTTATATGATACTCTAGTATAGGGCTCACATATCACTGCAAGACTCTTGTGATAAAACAACCTAGATCCTGGATTTATGAAGCAGCTTAGTGGGGAAAAATGAATTTTGAGGTCAGAAAAAATAATATTCAAATGACAAATCTCATTTTCACTGAACCTCATTTTTCTCATGTATATAGAAATAGTGATAATAATGCCTCATCAGTATGATTTTGTGGAGATTAAGTGATACATACGCTTATGGATATATTTAATAAATGGTAATACATACTTAATAGTTGGTAAGCATTGTTATTATTGCCTTTGACATGATCTGTTTTAGGACCACAATCTAATCACATGATCTGTTTTAGAACCACAATCTAATCAGGCCTCTTATGAGTGTAATTGTAGCCACTAATATAGCATTGAAATCTCTGCATTGTAAATAGTTTACAAACAATCCAATAATATACCTTCACAGTCGCGTATCTTAATAGACACTTGCTACTAATAATATTTAACATTTATTCTGAAATTTACAGTTTACAAAGTACATTCAACTATATCATCTCATTTGATCTTCAGCCTTTTTGGAAAGTTGTTACTACTATTCCCATTCCACAAGGAAGGAAAATTAGTCAGAGAGGGTTAGAGGACCTGCCCTAAGACCCCACCACTAGGAAATCACTAAGCCCCCAATCATATAATCAGAGGTTGCTAAACCAACCTTGAGCCTATGACTTCTGACTGGAAACCTCATACCTTTTTCTCTTCTTCACATGCCTCTTCTTTTTTCTATTTTCTTTCTTTCTTTTTTTTTTTTTTTTTTTTTTTTTTGTTAGATCCAGTGAAAACTATCTTTCTCCAGAGTTTCTATTTAGCCACAAGATACGTTCTCATTAAGCATCATGAAAATATTATGACTAACTAGTTGATCCATTATGTGGATACGTATGCCAAGGTTATGTTTACCATGCCCAGAGTTTTTGGTAAAGACATAAAATTGTGTTTTGTAAAACCTGCTGGATTACTATTTGTTTTATCATTTAATTAGGATTCCACAGAACAGATTGACATTAAAAAGCTGTTAACTCTGTTAACTCCGAAGGGCATAACTAATGAAATATCCCCAAATTTAAGCACATTCCAAAGCCACCGTATCGTACAAAACAGCTCTCTATTTATCAAGATGAAAGTATTTCCTTTATCTAAATGAAATCTGTAATTTGGAACAAAGATTAAAGATTCTTTGGGGGATAAAGTTAAAGTTGCTGTGAAAATTCTAGAAACTAAAAAATAAAGATAGCTTTACTCAGTATTCACGAAGTTAGATTGCTGATGCAAATAGAGATGGCAATCTCCTTTTTCTAATAACTTGGCTTCTAGCACTGCTGTATCAGTTTTACAGAGATTCCTGCTCAACTTTAAAGAGAATTACTGCAAATTATACAATCTGTAAAAAAGAAAGTTGAACATATCCAATATGCTTTTGTCTAAGGATGTCTAAGGTACATGATTAGAGGTGCATAAATAATAAAGAAAATATATGATGCAGTGTGCATAATGTATAAACATAGATGTTGATAAGTGAAGCCTTTTGGTATTGAATATAGCATATAGCGTACTCTCAAAAAGCAGTTTGAAGAGAATAACTATGAATATTCATTTAGGTTTAATTTTGCTTCCTTGAGAGATAAATTTCTTTAGCAAAGTCATTTCATAAAGAAATGATACAGGTGGACATGGTGGCTCACACCTGTAATCCCGGCACTTTGGGAGGCCAAGGAGGGCCGATTGTTCAGGAGATCAAGACCATTCTGGCCAACATGGTGAAGCCCTGTCTCTGCTAAAAATACAAAAATTAGCTGGGCGTGGTGGTGTGTGCCTGTAGTCTCAGCTACTTGGCAGGCTAAGGCAGGAGAATTGCTTGATCTTGGGAGGCGGAGGCTGCAGCGAGCTGAGATTGCACCAGTGCACTCCAGCCTGGGTGACAGAGTGAGACTCTGTCTCAAAAAAAAAAAGAAAAAAAGAAATGATACAAAATTTAACCCTCACCGAATTTATTAGAAATCCTTGCCTTATACATGACAGAAGTCTTCACTTCCTATATTTTTTTGTAGAATGTAAGAGAAAATGAATGCAAATTCTATGAATGCTTACTTCATTTCTTTATGTGGTAAATGTAACAAATAGTTGAGGTGGGGAAGGTACAGGAATTCTTAGTCATTTCATTTATCCCACAACACAAGAGTGCCTATACAGGTCCTCAAGATATGCTTGTTGAGCTCCTTGTTAAATAAGTTAACAGAAATAATCTGTCTCAGAATACACTATTCATTATTTAATTTTTTTTATTTCTGTTTTTCAGGCCAGTCCTGCTCCTATAATTGTCAACACAGATACTTTGGACACAATTCCTTATGTAAGTAACATTTTTGTTAATAACTTCTCTTAAAACTGTGGTAGAACTTAGCTGAATTGAAATTCAATTCATATTTAGTTTCACCCAATCTAAATAATCTTACAAAATGACATGTGGTTTTGTAAATTTTCCTTTAATATTTGCTAAATCTTGTCTTAGTCATCAAATATTTCCCTCTTTCATTCATGTTTTGTAAAACACAAGGGCCCATTATGAAAAAAAATAGACAACTCTGTTCAAATAGTGTTCGTTTGCTAAGTGGTTCACTGAAAAGAGATTGAATTGCTCACAGACATGAGCAAACTCCTTTGGGTTTCTTATGAAAGGAATACTGGAGTCAATTTATAAGACAAAGTGTGGAACATAAAGTAAGTAGTAAGTAACCAATACATATTTTTATGGATTTTGTTGGGCTTCTAATAAGAAGTGGACAAAAGTTTTGTGAGGGTAGCACGTACCTAATATAATGAAAGTTTTGGTTTTGTAAAAGCATGGAGAAGGAGATAATAGAATCAGGCAAACCAATGAAGCCTAGGATTCTGTACTTCCAACACAACCACTCTAATGGCAAAAGTTGAAGATAGAGTCTGGCTGGGCAGGGAAGACTGGAGACCAGCTACAGGCAGCAATGTGGGGGAGTGGTTGATGTTATGGAGATCCAACAAGGCTTGTGAGTGGGGCCTAGCTGAAGAGTGGAGGATAGTGATCGAGGAAGATGGGACAGCCACAGATGCAGGCTAGACAGGTGATATGAAGCAGAGAAGAAGGGGTGCAGGGGAGAAGGGGTAATGGACAAGAACAGACAGATTCCTGGCCTTTGATTAAATGAATAAAGCACATAAAGCACTTAGAACAGTACCTAGCACAAAAGGTCCTTGGTAAGTACTGGCTCTTCTCTGTTTTAGCCCACAGCCTCAAATCCCTTCAATGACCAAGCAAATCACAGAAACAAATGGAGCAGTCAGAGACTGTGGAGAATAGAAAGCACATGGCCATTTACAGGGAGCAACTGCCACATGAAGTCTGTGGGTGCCAGGTCATTTTACAAAATAAGATGGAAATTTGTACATGTTTGCAATTTCTAAATACAGGCAACCAATTTTCAAAAGTGCAA
This sequence comes from Sapajus apella, assembly GCF_009761245.1. Classification (NCBI taxonomy): domain Eukaryota; kingdom Metazoa; phylum Chordata; class Mammalia; order Primates; family Cebidae; genus Sapajus; species Sapajus apella. The sequence continues at coordinate 17,134,471 of NW_022436974.1, forward strand.
ACACTGTGTCTGCCAAAGTATGTCTAGTCCATAGGCTGCCTTTTGAGAGATGTTGCCTCAAAGGAACTGGCTGTTCCTGAGCAGGTTCTGCAATCCGGGACTCGGCCACAGGGGAGCAGGATGCCAGAACTGGAGTACAAGGTTGGGACTTGATTATAAGAATGAGGAACTAAAACTGGGACACAGGGTCAGGACAAGAATAACAGCTAGCTTGACTTAATGCTGAATCACCTGAACTACTGAACTAGGGCTTCTTAAATCTTTCTGAACAAGAAGAGTTTGGGGCCAGACCAGAAACGAGGTTAAGCTTACTGGTAGGAGCCAAGTGACCCCAACACTGGAAAGTAAAGGGCTCTGGAGAAGAAAACAAAGGAACGTCTTAAAGGCACCTACATCCACTATTCTCTCACTCTTTCTACCTTTCTTTACTTATCAAACAACTATAACAGTGTATGTCTAACATCGTTTTAGGCACTTAACAAATTTTAATTCATTTAATCCTCATAACAATCCTATGAGGTGTAGGTACCATTAATTTCTCTATTTTACTGATGGGGAAAATGAGTCATAAATAGGTCAATTGACTGGTTCATGGACTCACAGTAACAGGCAGAGTCAAGAGTCAATTCAAATAGCCTGCTGTAGAGTTAGAAGTCTTATTTAACTTCTAACATGATGCCATATATGCTTCTTTCTTCCCTCCCTTGTTTTCTGCCTGTCAGCTTGTGAACATAGTTTCCTTACTTATTCCCCTGATACGTACAGATTTGGATGAGAGACAACTTGTCCCAGAATCTTCAATACATTCAGGATAGGGATCCATATCCATACATACATATATATATATATGTATGAAGGAATCTTATGCCCCAAACAAATCTCTTCACCATAGCCACTGGTAAAGCAGGTGAACAATGCTCTCAAGAAGTAGTCTTGGATCACAGAGGTTGATTTTGTAAGCAGGACCACTTTCTTGTGGTAGATCTATATTGTTTCAAAGCCTCCTATTAGGGTTCTGGTGGCATAAATGCCAGATGCCCTCATGTAGAAATAATTTTATCAGTAAGATCTAAGGGTCTTGTGTAGACATGCTCAATTCGTATCCCAACTGATTAGCTAGTAACATCAGTTGCAAATAATAAATTCATCAAATTGTTCCCATTCTCAAATTTCAAATACAAATATCAGGTTTGTATCTGATTTTGAGTCCTTCAAAAATTTTTAAGCAACTTTTTATTAATTAATTGAGACAGAGTCTTGCTCTATTGCCCATGCTGGAGTGCAAATGGAGTCCAGTCTTGGCTCACTGCAACCTCCACCTCCCCGTGATTCTCCTGCCTCAGCCTCCCGAGTAGCTGGGACTACAGCCGTGTGCCACCACTCCTGACTAATATTTTTTATATTTTTTATGTTTTGTTTTTTTAGTAGAGATGGGGTTTTGCCACATTGGCCAGGCTGATCTTGAACTTCTGATCTCAGTGATTCGCCTGCCTCGGCCTCCCAAAGTGCTGGGATTACAGGTGGGAACCACCACACCTACCCTAGTCACCATTATTATGCATTTCCTTCTTAAAAATATTATCTGAATGCCAAATCTTAACAACAAAACACAGTGGGTTACATTAAGGATGTAACGATCTTTATAGGGGTTTGTGAGCAGCTTGATATGATGAAAATGTCCCAAGTATCATAATAGTATGTTCTTTAGTAATTTATTTAATCTCTATGCACCTAAATTAACCTCTAAGACAGGACTTATAATGCCTGCCTCAGAGATTTTGTTAGCTTCTGGTTGAGAGCAGCTAAAGTATTTATCATTTTTTTTTGAAAAAAAATAAACACTGATGAGGTAATACATGCTAAATTCTAGAAGGACAGTAAATATGAATACCTTCCCAGATGTAGAAGAAACATGAATACATTATCTATTGAAAATGGCAGGTTTAGCGCGAACTCATTAATGTGGATACGCTTTGGCTGTTGGCAGGGTCCCAGCTCTCCCCTTTGTTCCTGACTCACTGGGTAACCTTGAACAAATCACTGTTCCTTTCACAGTCTATTTTCTCATTCCCCAGTGTTCTATACTTTGTTTTTCTCTTTTCTTCCTCATGTTCTAGTTGTTCACATAATTTCAGCTCTATTTAATGAAAAAATGATTTCAGAGTTCCCTAGGGCATTTTAGGGATGTTGCATAAGAACATTTCTTTCTTAAAAATATTAACTGAATGCCAAATTTTAACATATATTAAAATCTTTCTAAAAAAATAATTTTATCGCAAGTAAATGTATTAATTTTGCTGATTAGCAAATTTGATTTTCGATAAAAATTGTTCTTGTGGAACTGGTTCCTTGGCACAAACTGAATAGCCACAGGAAATTTCTAGGTCCACAGGGAATTTTTATGCAAGTGTCAAAAGTACAAAATAAATTTAAAGAGACTTCTTTTTTTTTTTATTTAAAGGAAGATAAGAGACGTTAGAGCTTGCATTAATGAAAGGGTCACTGAGGCTCTTACGTGAAAATGTCTTAAGTAAGCTCTGTCTTATATGAGGTCATGGTATATTAGGGTTAAGTATGACCTTACATGTGTCATAGTCTAGCTTCTCATGCAAAGCCGGAATCCCTATATGAAAATTAAAATCACCCAACCAGAAATAAGAAGAGAGAGAAAAATATATTTTTCCATTGCAATACTCTCTAGCTTCTATTTTTTGCTCAGTCTTTTTATTCTTTCCCATTACATGTGGAATATTGTTTCATGTCAGGTACTGAAAATACTTTGTTCTTAGGGAGCTCAGGGTGATTAGAGCCTGATGGTGAATCCAGCTCCCTGAAGGTTGACTCAATCGAATAACAATGCGTTACTCTCCGGGTACTCTGCAACCAACTGATAATGCACTCTCCTCTTTTTTTCAGCAGACACTTCAGAGTTCAGTATTGAACAGCACCCTAACAAATCCCAGTCTTTATGCTTTAAAAAATAAAATTAAGCTGAGATATTTTAGAATGCTTTTTTTTTGGTTTAACTTTCTCTACTATTCATTTTATATTTTGGTAATAGTCTGACCTGTTTTATAGAAATGCACTGTCGAGAGAGATATACTTGAGAGTCATGAGTTTCAAATCTTGTTAAATAACCCAGAGTTCAATGAACACAAACCTTTCATTTTAAAGATACAGATTTTCTATCTCAACTAGTAAATGGTAGGGCTTGATCTACCATTTACTGCTACCTCATGTAATTGCCAATTTTTGATGTGTAATCAATAACTAAAAAATCAGTGGCAATAAGCAATTATTTCTTTTCTGTTTGTCAGTTACCTAGGACAGCTGCTTCAGGCTGCAGAATGCAGTAGTCTCACTATCCTTGGGTGATACATTCCAAGTCTCCTGATAGATGCCTGAAGCTGCAGATAATGCCAAACTCTATCTACATGAATTTTCCATCTTAACTCTCAGGGACTGTGGCCATAACTTTTGCAACATGGGGTGCAACAGCTAAACTAGCATGATTCTATTTTTTCTTCTTCACATTTTCATGAATGGAAGATTCAGTTTTACTGTAGATCTTAGCAACTTCAGTATACAGTGTTTTCTCTTAAGTCAGGAATTTTCATGTTTTCACTTAAAGGTAGCACTTTAGGGTTTTTCTTTGGCATATCTGAATTGTCAGTATCACTATTGTGCTTTTGGGCCATTTATTATTATTATCATTATTATTATTATTATATTGAGATTAAGTCTCATTCTGTCACTCAGGTTAGAGTGCAGTGGCGTGATCTTGGCTCACTGCAGCCTCTGCCTCCTGAGTTCAAGTGATTCTCCTACCTCAGCCTCCCAAGTAGCTGGGACTACAGGTGCATGCCACCATATCCAGATAATTTTTGTATTTTTAGTAGGGGCAGTGTTTCGTCATGTTGCCCAGGCTGGTCTTGAACTCCTGACCTTAGGTAATCCACCCACCTCCGCCTCCCAAAGTGCTGGGATTACAGGTGTGAGCCACTGCCCTGGATTCTTTTGGGGCATTATTAAGTAAAATAAGAGTTACTTAAACACAAACACTACCATACCAGGATAAGCAATTCGATCACTCAGACAGCTGCTCAGTGACTGAAGGGCAGGTAACATCTGCAGCACAGATACCCTAACCGAAGAAATGACCTACATCCTGGAAGATATGAAATGAGACAATGAGAGATTTCATCACACTTCTCAGAACAGCAAGCAATTTAGAACTTAGGAATTGTTTATTTCTGGAATTTTTCATTTAATATTTTCAGACCATGGTTGACTATGGGTAATTGAAATTGCAGAAAGTAAAACCACGAATAAGGGGGGTTTCTGTTCCAAATTGGATGAGTCATTTCTGCTTCAGAAGTTTCATTCTGGGGACCAGGAAAGGGGACAGTGGCTATCCAGTATCTTACAACAGTATGTTATTCATATAACAGTATGTTATTTATATTGTGATAGTCAAAGAACAAGAAATCAAGCCCATGACACAAACACAGTTAAAGCTTCTGCTCACCTTACGTCCCCCAACACCCAATTGGCCAGAATAAGTCATATTGCCAAGCTTGAAGTAGGGGAAGAGTGAGTATTTGCTAAGCAGTAAACTAGCGCATAAGGCCTTGATGTGCCAGTTTACTGTTTAGCAAATACTCACTCAAAAACAAAACAAAAAAACAGGTACAAAAGAAAAAGTCTTGTACTTCATATTGGTAGGTCAATGGCACTAAACAAAGTGTCAGAGGGACCTGGTTCAGCTGATGGGGGAATGAGTGTGTACATTAATGTGTGTGGCTTAGGATAAAATATTGAGAAATAAAAGAAGCATCTAGCAAGTATTGGTAGTACAACCACTTACCTACCTATAAGACACTTTGTTGTCTGAAACTTTATTCCTAGAGGTAGAAATAATAGCGGAGACAAGGAAGAAGTCTCAGGTCTCTTGCTTGGAAAACCCTCCTAGGAAAGTAAGGAAGAGAGAAAAGTAGAAGAAAAAAAGAGTTAGGTTACAAAGAATATGAGTGGGTCCTTAGTAATATCACTCATTGGATTTAGCTGCCAAGAAAGTTATTTATGGAAAAGTTATTTGAAGACAATTATAATATCATTATAATATTAACAAAATTTAAATAGAGTGCTTTCAATGTGAAAAGGCCATTGGATGCAAACACACCTATGGTTCTGGGGCCAAGGACAAGAGAGTGAGCTAAAAGGAAAAAATGACCCAAAAAAGGCTGAACATATGAGTGACAGTGAGAAAAGAAAGCATGCTGTGGATTCAGGGACATAGAGAAACAATTGAATTAGCAATGAGCTTCATTCAGGAGACTGAAAATAGGCTTGTGTCTAAGAGATGTTTTAAGCAACATTTAAATGGCCCTGCTGATTGATTCCGGCATCAGGAAGCTGAGGACAAGAGCTCTCTGAGGAGGAAGTTGCTGTATTGCAGAAGTGAGCTGACCAAGCACTTGTAGGACTGTACAGGTAGACATTAATTTCTTTGAGTCACTATGTAAACAACAGACCCTTGAGATTTAGGCTATGCTTCACTTTTAATTGGACCGTTTTCCAGAATTGCATCTGATGGGAAAGAAAGCAGAAATATGTGTGCTTCTCTGATCCATCCTGGCAGTGATTAATAATGGTATGACATTCGGGAAGAACTGTCTGATTTTAGTATGCTTATCCTTCAACAAACATGTTTTCTTCTTTTTGTGGTTTTTCCCATGAACATTGTTTAAACTATACTGTTAATGTTTTCATCTATTGGAAATGCAGTAGTATCCAAATTTTAAAATCCTTAACCTACCAGGAAACAGATTTATTTTGTCTAAACTACTCCTTTGAAGCCATAGGAATTTAGTAATAGAGGCAAAGCTATCAATATTTGTCCTGGTGTCAAACCTAGCCAATCTAAATTCATTTCTCCACTGCCACAATCAGCATAATCCCTACCCTTAACTGCTTGTTACTTTGCTTTAAAAGGCAAGAGGTGGGCTGGTTGTGGTGGCTCAAGCCTGTAATCCTAGCACTTTGGGAGGCAGAGGCATGCTGGTGAACTGAGGTTAGGAGTTCAAGACTAGCCTGGCCAACTTGACGAAACCCTGTCTTTACTAAAAACAGAAAAACTTAGCCGGGCATGGTGGTGTGCACCTGTAATTCCAGCCACTTGGGAGTCTGAGACAGGAGAATCGCTTGAACCCAGGAGCAAGAGGTTGCGGTGAGCAGAGATCACGCCACTGCACTCCAGCCTGGGTAACAAGGGCGACACTCAGTCTCAAAAAATAAATAAATAAATAAAATGCAGATTCTGATTCACTAGGTCTGGGATGGAATCAGTCTGCATTTCTAATAAGCTGCCTGTTGAGATTGATACTGCTCAGTTGTACATCACACTTTGAATAACAAAAGAGTATAGAGAGATTAGCCTTTGGTTTTATGCACAACTCTGCCAGTTCTTTTCTTAAGTTTTGGTGAAGTCACATCACCTCTTTAAGCCTCTGTTTCATTATATCTAAAATAGGCATAATGCTACCTGCCTTGAAGAGGTTGTTATGAATACTCATCCTAGTATGCAAAAGGGGCTTAATGAATGTTCATCATAAGCTTGGGGGTAAGGTGGGTGTATCTATGATAAAATAAAACGTTTATCTGATTGAATCTTGAATTGGTGAGTGAAAATGAAGAAGGCACTGCTAGATCAGGGGTTGAGCCAGTAACAGTTATGTAGGTTCATGGCTTACCTACATCTACACCTTTGCTGCTCAGGGTGTGACTCATGGACTATCAGCACTGTTATTATCTGGGATTTTGTGAGTGATAGAATCTAAAGTTCCACCGAAGACCTACTAAATCAAAAAGTATGTTTTTAACAAAAACCTCAGTGATTTGTATGCATATTAAAGTTTGAGAAACACTGCTCATAAGACAGAAACTTATTTTTTAGTTTGGATCCTGCTGTTTTGTTCTTCACTACACATATTGGCCTGCTGTTGAGACAGCTGCCCTTTTCTGAGTCTTTTACTTTAAGCAAATACACATCTGTAGGGAAAGAGCTCTATTTAATTCAACAATTGAACACACTCTGAACAACTACGCTGTGCTATTTTCTAGACCTATGCTTTCTAAAAAAGTAATTATAAGTCACATATGGTTATTTAAATTTAATTAAAATAATATAAAATTACAAATTCAGTTCCTCAGTTGCACCAGCCACATTTCAAGTGCTCTGTAGCCAGTAGGGCTAGTGGGTATTGTGTTAAACAATGCAGAGATATGGAATTGCCCATCATTCCAGAAAGTTCTGTCAGAGATGTTCTAGGCAATACATAATAAGAAAGAAATACAGAAGATAAGGGAGCTATTTTTAAATTAAGAAATGGTTATACTCTAGGTTCTTCTCATATATATATATATATATATAACCTAATTAGTGATCAAAATTATCCTCCAAAATTTTGTGTATTGGTTTAATTTCCTCCTTTTTTGAGTTGACTCTTTTCAATTCTTCTAAACAGTCAGCACTCTCCTGGAATTGTGGGGTGTGTTCACAGGGATGACATGATCCCTGTTCTCATGGCTCTTAAAAACTTAAGACTCTTAAACATGATACACATGGAGGCAAATGTCAGCAATTACTGAAAGCTTTCTTAAAAGTTCAGTGATCCATCATTTTCTTATTGTAAAATTATAAAATTCCTATTTTGGCCAGGCATGGTGGCTCACACCTGTAATCCCAGCACTTTGGCAGGCCAAGGCGGGCAGATCACCTGAGCTCAGGAGTTCAAGACCAGCCTGGCCAACATGGTGAAACCCCGTCTCTACTAAAAATACAAAAATTAGCCAGGTGCTGTGGTAGGTGCCTGTAATCCCAGCTACTTGGGAGGCCAAGGCAGAGAATCCCTTGAACCTGGGAGGCAGAGGTTGTAGTGAGCTGAGATTGTGCCACTACACCCCAGCCTGTGCTACAGAGCAAGACTCTGACACACACACAAGAAAATCCTATTTAGATTGGGATGAATTTTTAAAAGAAACGTCGAAGAAACAACAAAACACCTGACCTACTTACCCATTCACAAACCTAATTCAATTTTTTGCCCTGCATTACCCTTGCAGACAGCGGTTTGTTGGCTATCATACTCATAACTTCTCATTTACTGGGAAGCCCTTACTGAGGCTTGGCATTTGGGACTTAAAAGTGAGGGCCGGTGGGAAAATAAAACAGTTGTCCAAGTAAAGAATATGACTGGTGTGTGAAAGTAGGAATATTGGCCCTTCTTTCTTTCTTTCTTTTTTTTTTTTTTCCGAGACGGAGTTTCACTCTTGTTACCCAGGCTGGAGTGCAATGGCGCGACCTCGGCTCACTGCAACCTCCGCCTCCTGGTTCAGGCAATTCTCCTGCCTCAGCCTCCTAAGTAGCTGCGATTACAGGCATGCGCCACCATGCCCAGCTGATTTTCTGTATTTTTAGTAGAGACGGGGTTTCACCATGTTGACCAGGATGGTCTCTATCTCTTGACCTCGTGATCCACCCGCCTCGGCCTCCCAAAGTGCTGGGATTACAGGCGTGAGCCACCGCGCCCGGCCGGCCCTTCTTTCTTAGAGTAGTTTCCCGGAAAGCACATGCCTCATATGCCTGGGCAGAGAAGCCACTCTTGTTCCAAGAAGTGTAACCTGGCAGAGCAGTTTTAGGAACAAGGGGAAAATAATCCTGAGAAATGTTTGCATAGCTTCTCAAGCACAGCGCTATTCAAGGTGCAGTCTGTGAACTGGCAGCATCAGGTCTCACAGGTTAGATTGTTAAAATCGTGGGATTTCCAGCTCTTCCCCAAAGCTATAGAATCAGAATCTCTGAGATGGGACCAAGATATCTGTGTTTTTAAAAGCACCTCAGGTGATTCTTAGGCTTGCTGAAGTTTGAGAGATGCTGCTCTGCAATTTACAAGACATTTTTAAAAGCTAGTGGGGAGCTTAAGCAGCTCTAGATGCTAAACTGAAGTGGAAGTGAAAGTTAAGTAGGGAATACTGCATACAGGAAGGACCAAATGAAACATCTAAGGCACAATGATAAGACATTTAGCATGAATCTGAACCAGGGTTTAATCCCGGTGGTCTTTTTTTTTTCTTTTTAAATCACTTGGGATCTTGAAACACATTCTGTTTCATAGTCTAGTGAAGATTAGACATGTTAATGAAAATGGATAATGTAAAGTGAAAAGCACATGTTGCTAAACACCCTTGCTTATATCTGCCTGGCTCATTCTTACATATCCTAAAGTGTTCAGCTTAAATAATGCTTTTTGTAGGAAAGTGAGATTCAGGGTAGTGTTCTTATTATGAGCTTCCCCTAAAGGCTCTTCTTCCTCTCAAAGTAGTTATCACACTGAATTGCAGCTATTTCATTAATAGTTGATCTTTCTCTCTAGAATGTAAACTTCATGAGGCACAAAGAAAATATTGCTTTATCTTTCCCACAATTGTACCTGAAAAACCCTGTACATTTTTTACCAACTGGTGGAAGGCAGGCTGGGGGGAGGGAGCGAGGAAGGGAGGTAGGGAGGGAAAGGAGGGAGGCAGGAAGGGAGGAAGGGAGGAATTAAGGGAAGAAAGTATAATAACAAGCCATACTACTTCCAGGAATCAGAGAAAGGTACAATTTTGTCTAGCTCTTAAAGAATAAAAAGACATTTCTAAGCAGAGTAGGTAAAAGGCATTCCAAGACGAGGGGAGCGCATGTGCAAAGGTCAGAGGACGGGAAACTTGTATTCCTGAGTTCCGTGCAACTGGAGCACAGACAAGTAGCATAACATGAGGTGGGAGAGGTTGGGTTGAGTCTGATTGTGAAGGTCTTTTTGCTTGATATAGGCTTTGGACTTTAACATGTAGACAATGCTGGTAGCATTATCTTCTCATATATTTAGGAAATTATGATATCTGATTTCACCGGTCTATTTCTAGGACCTAGTTTTTACCTGCTGTACAGTAGGTACCCTAAAATACATGTTTAATAAAGCCAAAGACTTAGTAGTGATCACCTAAGAACAATTGACACAGGCTGCTGATGAGCCTTTTATACATTTTCCTATATCCTTACCTTTGCTCACCCTGTCAATTAGTCCACAATGCCTTTCCCTCCATTCCCACCTTTTAAATCTTGATAAACTGCCACCACCATCAGGAAGCCCCCATCAATCCCTCCAGGTCATATTAATGTCTCCTTCCTCCTTGATTCCATACTATTTCACTTACAGGAGATGGCCTAGTTTAGTAGAAAGAGAATGGACCGTGGGCTGTTTTAATTCAACCGTATAGCAGCTGGACAACAGAGGAAATTAATTTAACCATTTTCCCTCAGTTGTAAGGAGAAACAATAATAACCACCTTGCATAATGTATTCTTCAGGAGATAGGTTCATTATATATAACAGAGACCAAAATCACAATGTGTTTGCAAGATAAGAATGTATTTCTTTCATATATGATAGTCCCTAGGTTAGCTGTCCAGAGTTGGAATGTCTGTTCTCCTCCACAGGTCTTAAAAGGACCCAAGTACCTTTTATGTTCTCTTTACCACCCTTGGGGGTTGCCCTTGCACAAATAACCCAAGAGGTCTGCCACCATGATGACATGCTAAATTTCAGGTCTAAAGAAGTACAGAGATGGACATTGTTCGTCGCTCTAAATCAATGTCTGAAAAATTGTAAACATGATTTTCCCCTCATACCTCAAAGATTAGACACAAAGCTACTCCTAGATGCAAAGGGAGACTGAGCCATATAATCTTTATTCTGGGATGCTCTGGGCTCAGGAAAAAGGTGAAGGATCCCATTATTATGAAAGGAAAGGATAATACATACTGGGGAGGAGCAGTGGTTTCTACTACACAACATGTTAGTCGTATTCCTCAATGTCGGGAGCTTCTGCCCAGGAGATGCTGAAGCTGATCCATGAAGTGCTAGAAGACAGTATAAGAACCGGTCTTTCATCATTTCTGATTTCCACATTTTATATATAAAATGATGTGTCATTACAGTTGTATAAGTATGTATGTATATGAACTAGCGCATATGGGGAAGCATGCTTGCAAATATTTTATTGATAGAAACACTAAAAAATTTTTAGATACCACTGGTTGTAATCATTAGAGATAATATTTAGACATTGCTTGGCTCATAATAGATGTTCAACAAATGATGGCCATTGGCCATTGTTATGGTCCTAAATTAGTATTTATCATATTCTTCCCTATTTATTAATAGTTCTTAGCACTTGGCATTAGCCAGATAGAATTGTGCTTTACTTATCTTGAAATTTCAGGCTGAGCATGGTGACTCACACCTGTAATCCCAGCACTTTGGGAGGCCAAGGCAGACGGATCACCTGAGGTCAGGGAGTTCGAGAGCAGCCTGACCAAAATGGTGAAAGTCTCTCTCTTCTAAACATACACAAATTAGCTGCATGTGCGGGTATGTGCCTGTAATCCCAGCTACTCAGGAGGCTGAGGCAGGAGAATCACTTGAGCCCGGGATGTGGAGGTTGCAGTGAGCAGAGTTTGTGCCATTGCACTCCAGCCTGTGCATCAGAGTGAGACTCCATCTCCAAAGGGGAAAAAAAAATACTAATGCCTGAACCCCAGGAATAAAGATTCCATTTTAATGGGTCTGAGTCTGGGTATAGGAATTGGGATACTAAAAATCTCCCCAAGTGATAAATAACTAAGTTAAACCATCTAGTCCTTCTAACCTACTGTGATTCTGGAAAGGCCTTCCAACAGAAATGTGTGGTTGGGTTAGTGCGCTTATTATACAGGCAATAAACTGAGCTGCTGACTGTTAACTTGGTAACAGACACAGCTACTGCTAACAAAGCTAGCTAGCTATGCAAGGCACATGCCCTTAGGTTCGGACATGATCAAGTTAATGAAACACCCCTCCAAGGGTTGTTCTGCTGACACATGTCACCACTTACGAGTTGTAATTGGGTTGATTAAAAAGGGAGTCATGGTCTGTGCTTTAGCAGTTTGGCCTAAGGGCCCCCAAAAAAACTGAGAGAAGAAATTTGCAAGCCAAACTACAGCTGAAAACTAGACTGGGTTTGACCTTGAGGTAGCTTATTATAGAGCCTGAGGCTCAATGTAATTAGAAACAGCCAAATATCAAAACCCTGCCCAAGTCCACCAGAAGCTTCTCTGACAACCCACCTCACTAATATTTCCCTGTCTCTAAATGTCTATTGCACATATGTTAAGAAGGGCAATAACCAAAAGTTTATTTAACTTGTTTATTTGATGGCAATTTGATTTAATAAATTTATGCTTGATAGTGAAATTATCTGGCTTGTTTAAAATGAAATATTATGTTTGTGTGGCCAAGAGTGCAGATTTGGCATCTAAGAAAACTAACTGGCTCTTTTGTGAAATTGAGGAAATAACTTAAGCCCTCTGAGCCATAGTTTTTTTTTATTTTATGAAATGGAGAAAGGTGTAAATAACTCATAGTACTGATATGAGAATGAGCTGAACAATTTCATTGTAGAAATAAAAATAGCTATTTCTAAGCTGTGCTAGGCACTATTAAAATAAATATATTATACATATATTAATTTGTTGAATCCTCACAATAACCATACAAAGTATATTATTGTTATCTCTATAGGTAAGAAATTTTAAGCAAAGGAATTAATAACTTATCCATGGTCATACAGCAGATAGTGAGAGGCTTGTAATAAGAATAGCATTATACTACCCTGCCTTTCAGTAGTTGTAATAAAAGTTAATTTGCTGAGTTGTGACACTGAAGGAGATACTTAAAAGCAGCTGAGGTCAAGCATAGTGGGGTTAAACACTTCACTAATAAAAGGTTGAAGAGCCACAAAGAGAAAGAAATTGCTCCAGATTGTGGTTGACGGAGGAAATTTGCGAGTACACATGTTGTGAAAGTTGAAAGTCAAGCTGAGAAGAGATTTTTTTTTTTTTTTTTTTTAAGACGGATTCTCCCTGTCACCTAGGCTAGAGTGCTGTGGTGCCATCATGGTTCACTGCAACATCAAACCCCTGGGCTCAAGTGATCCTTCTGTCTTGGACTCCCAAAGTCCTCAGAAGAGATTTTTAAAGTACAGTTAGTGTCAACAAAAAGGGTCAAACTCTGTATAGTATTTGAAGAGATTTATTTTGAGCCAAATATGACAGCTATGGCCCTTGATACAGCTCCAGGAGATCCTGAGAACATGTGCCCAAGATGGTCAGGCTACAGCTTGGTTTTATACATTTTATGAAGACATAAGATACCAATCAGTACATTTAAGGTGTACATTGGTTCAGTCCAAAACAGTGGAACAACTTAGAGTGGGGAATGGGCTTTCAGGTCATAGGTGGATTCAAAGGTTTTCTGATTGGCATTGGTTGAAATAGTTTGTCTAAAGACCTGGAATGACCAGAAGGGAGTGCCTGGGTTAAGATAAGAGGTTGTGGAGACCAAGGTTCTTATTATTGCAGGCGAAGCCTCCAGGTGGCAAGCTTCACAGTGAGTAATAGATTATAAATATTTCTTACCAGACTTTAAAAGGTGTCAGACTCTTAGTTAATTCTCTCTTGGATCACGAAAAAGACCTAGAAACGGAAGGGGATTCTTCTACAGAATGTAGATTTTCCCCACAAGAGAAAAGTTTGCATGGCTATGTCGAATTATGTCAAAAAAATATATTTTGGGTTAAATGCTTTAATTTCTTTAAATCTGCCTGCAATCTGTCATGTTGGTATTTTATTACTCCAAATAGTCAGCTTTGTCAGTCTTCTTTTGTAATGTTAATGCTGATTAGCTGTTCCTGAATTCTAAGAAGAGGAGAAGGGTTTAATGAAGCATGTCCAAACACCCATTCCCATCATGGCCTGAACTAGTGTTTCAGGTTTACTTTAGAATGTGCTTGGCTTGAAGGAGAGGTTCTTTCAGTTGGTTGGGGGGCTTAGAATTTTAATTTTGGTTTACATTAGTGGTATCACTGTGTCTAATAAATAATCAGAAATTGAGAGTGATCTGGGACACATAGGGTGAAAGTCCTGAACTCACGCGTTTTTGTTCGCCATGGCGAATCCATACAGTTCTGCAGCAACCTCAATTCTTGCCTTCTCAGAAGAAAGAATTCCACTGATAGGCAGAGGCAGAAGGAGGGACCAAGGCAAGTTTGAGAGCAGGAATGAAAGTTCATTGAAAAGCTTCAGAGTGGGAATGAAAGAAAGTAAAGCACACTTGGAGGATGGCCAAGTGGGCAACTTGACAGATCAAGTGCACGGTTTGATCTTTTGATTTGGGGTTTTATATGCTGGCATACTTTCAGGGATTTTCATCTCTTCTCCCATGATTCTTCTCTCGGGGTGGGCTGTCCCTACGTACAGTGGCCTGCTAACACTTGGGAGAGGAGTATGTGCTGCATGTGCACATGCTCGCTTGAGGCATTCTTCCCTTACCAGTCCAATGTCCCTAGAAGGTCGTATGCCAGTTAAACTGCCATTTTGCCTCTTAAGATGCATGTTTGAGCCCGCTTTCCCAGCTCCTAACGTCTTGTCAGGAAGCTGCTGATCATCACTTTTAGGTTTTTTTCTGTCTATTGGGAAACTGCTTTTCCCTGGCACCAGTGAAATGGCCTTGTTGTCTAAAGTAACAACTGAGGTTCACTGTCTCACAGCCACAGAGAACAAGGATGTGGGCACACAAAGAGTGGCACACAGAGTTGAGGGTGGAAGTTCAATAGGTAACAGAAAGAGAATAGCTCACTGCTGCAGAAAGGGGTTCCAGAAAAGTGGGTTGCTAGATCTGTGGTGAAATGCATGGGGTTTCATAGATAAGCTGGTAAGGAGGCAGTGTCTGACTTACCTAGGGTGCAAAAAACTGGTTAGATCAGGTGTGCCATTTGCATAGGGCATGAATTTTTGGTAGCCTGCATCCTAATCTTTTATCATGCAGGTGGGTTCTCTGCCTGAGCTATGCCATGATGCCCATTTCTTTGTTCTTGTACATATGGTAACAAAGAAAGGGATGATGGAGCATCCATATTGGACATGCCTGGCTCCCAGTTAGCCCTTTTCTATTAACATAGCTGCCAGCATTCCCCCTTGCAAGCTTCCAGCTTGCTTATATATGTTTTCAGCTTGATATTTCAGTCAGCTCTTTATTAGGAGAAAAATAATTTCTTGGGCTGCTTTTTGTTAGAAGGGAAGTTTTGCCAAAAACTCTTTGCCCTATCTGCCTAAACAATTTCTTTCTAGTTTCTGTGTCACTGACCATGACCAATTATTATTTTAGAGAGCAGTTAACAGCCACCTGACCATCACCTGATGGCCACCTGACCTTTCTAGTAGTGGGAGTTGTGGCTAAGGAGGAGGCCTCTCCTGCCCTGCTCATGTCTGACAAGCTACCTACTATAACACTTTCATTCATGTTATTTGATTAATTTTCAAAATTGTGGAGGAAGTATAGCCAGGTGGAGGGAGTGGGGCATCCCGAAGACTCTCCCAGTTTCCTGATCTGATGTGCTCAGGTCCTTGACCTCTCTTACCCCAGGAATGGGGAAGGGTCCCTGGAGGCACCGTGAACTTACCTTTTGAATAAATATTGTAGACCCAAAGAGTTTAGCAGAGAAGCGATTTATTAGGCAGAAAGAGAGAGAGAGAGAAGGAGAGAGCTCCCACCCTGCTATGGGAGGGGATCCATAGGAGGAATCCATATAGGTAAAGAGCATTGGGGTTTTAACCCTGAAGTTATTCGTGCCCCATTTATGTTCTCGTCCAATGAGAGGAGCTTTTTCAAACTTCCACTGGAGTGATTGATCTTTGACTCTGATGCTGGATTGGCTACTTGGCCTGCAACAGAGTCCCCTCCTCCCAGAGCTGTTCACAGACTTTTTGAACAAAGAAGCTCACCTGGATTTTTCTACCTAGCCTGATGCATGAAAGTTAGACAAAGAACTCTAGGTTCCCAGATAGGGTGTGGATCAAGGTGTGGTGCTGAGAAACTCTTGCCTTTGAAACCACGCCCCTTGTGGACCCACATAGTCCCTCAGTTCCTGCTCTGAACAGGAAAGTCCAACTGCTGTTGGGACATGGGCGTCGATCACTCTTTAACTACTTCCTGCTGAATTGGGGCGTACAAGGGGCCCTGCAGTTGAGGTTTCCTCCAGAGGGGAGTCTTCCAGGGGTGCGGTTGATCCAGAGGCCCATGATAGAACTCATGAGCCAAGGACACCCGGGCTTTCATTTGCAGGACCATTTGTTGCCTATGGCCTCAATTCTAGAAGAAACGAATTTCACAAGAAGTTTGAAGATGAGAGGCCTGAAGGCCAGCAGTAATAGAATGGTTATAAACGGGCCTAGCAGAGGGTAGAGACAGGACAGCCAGTTGTTAAACAAGCACCATGATCCTATTTCTTGAAGGTCTTTAGCCTCACCTTTGATTGATCCCTGAGTTCTTTAACTTTAAGATACTACCTAATTGGTTTACAGAGTAGCAGCATTTTTCTCCTAAAAAGAGACAGGTTCCTTCTCTCTCTGCTGTTAGCAGATCCAGAGCCCTTATATTCTGAAGAGCCACAGAAGCTAAAGAGTTAAGCTACTTTTGCAGAGAGAATTAGCAACCTTTTTCCTGTTTATTATTTGACTCCTGAGATAGTTTATAGTAAAACTGAATAGAGGTAGTAACCCTTCCAAAGCTAGTACCAAGTCCTCCCATTATTCTGGCTCCCCCTGCCATGAAAGGAATAATTGGGGTTCAAGTATGGCATGGCTTTGGCAAGAGAAGACTGCACCTGAAAGTCTGTGTAAATCATTATGGGTGGTGACTAGGAAGGAGAGGAGGAGAGCGATTATGCCAATCCATAGGGGCAACTGCCTAGAGTCAGATTGCAGATAGTTAAGAGTGACAGTCCTGTTCATGCCAGGATGCATGTTAGACTCATGAGTAGTTACTACTTTCCTGGGGATCTCATCGGAAGAGGAAACAAATCCTTTAACGGCTCACAGATGTATGAAGGGTTGTCTCCTGGAACTTCAGGTTGTGGAATGGAGGGCCTATGATTTTCTTCAGAAGGTGTCCAAGGCTTCAGCCGAGCGTGATGAATCCACGAGTCAATTCCCACCACCTTGACTGCCCCTAGACCGAATAACCGAAGATGGTCCTTCCCAAGACAGGCCTAGAGAGGGAGAGTCTGAGGGGAGAGACTTAACAAGCACCACGTCTCCAGGGGAGAACAACTCTTCCCCTTTTTCCCTTCAGGTACGGTCCTAAGAGCCTCTTGGTAGTTAGCAAGGAGTTTATATCTTTTATTAAGTCTGCTGTTTCCTTGTCTAATACAAGATTATTAGTAAGAAAGGGCTGTCCATAAAGCACCTCATGGGGCTGAGTCCTATTTTCTGAGGAGAGTTTTGAGCCCTTAAGAGTGCTACTAGTAATAGAGAAGGTCAGAGAGGGGGGTTTCCTGTGACAGTTTCTTTAGGTATCTGTTAAGAATTTCATTCATCTTCTCCACTTTCCCTGAGGCCTGAGGCTTCCAAGCACAGTGGAGATGATACTGCATTCCTAACGCCTTGGAATTTCCTTGGGTCACTGCAGCTTTGAAGGTAGGGCCATTAACGCTTTGAAGACAGCAAGGGAGTCTGAATCTAGGGATTATATTCATGAATTAGGACTTTTATTACCTCTTGGGCTTTCTCTGTTCTACAGGGGAAAGCCTCAATCCAGTTGGTGTAGATATTTACGCATCCTAGCAGATATTGATATCCCTGAGACTTAGGCATGTGGGTAAAGTCCATTTGCCAGTCCTCACCTGGGTAGTGACTGGTTTGCTGTTCCCCAGGAAGAGCTTTGCAATGTGCCAAAGGATTATTTTTCTGGCATATTTTCAATCCTTTGACTATTTGTTGGACAGCGTTGAAAAGACATTTTTCTGTAAATATAGATTTGACCATCCAATGTGTATTCTCTATACCCATATGGAAGGTTAAATGCGGGGTTTTAAGTACTTTCCACAGGCTGGCAGCAGGTAGGAGTACTTTTCCCTCCTCAGTGGCTAGCCATCCTGAAGGAAGATTATGTCCCTGGGAGATTGCCCACTCTACCTCTTCTGATGAATATTGAGGTCTAGTTCTCTAGAGAGGGTTTTCCCATGTTAAAGGTCCTTCTATAAACTCTTAGCTAGCTGCCCTTTTTGCCTCTAGGTCAGCTGGGCGATTACCCTCCGCTTCCTTCTCATCTCCTTTCTGGTGACCTGGGCAGTGTAAGACTGCTACCTCTTTGGGTTCTTGGACAGCTTGTAATAAGTTTAAAATTTTCTTAGGATATTTAATGGGAGTTCCTGCCAAGGTTCGGAATTCTCTTTCCTTCCTCACGGCAGCATGGGCATGAAGAACCAGGCAAGCACATTTGGAATCTGTGTACATGTTCATTCTCTTTCCTTTTCCTAATTTTAGAGCTTGAGTGAGGGCTACTAGTTCTGCCTGTAGTTCCATGAGGCACTAGTTGCATGAGGCAGTAGTGAGGAACTGGGCACTAGTTCCAGGAGGAAGGGAATTACTTTCGAACACTGTTTGATCACTGACTATGCATATCCTGCCTTTCAAACTCCATTTTCTATAAATGAGCTTCCGTCAGTGTACAGGTTAAGGTCAGGATTGGCTAGAGGAATTTCTAAGAGATCCTTTTGAGCTGCTTAGTTCTGGACTATAATCTGCTGACAGTCATGTTCTTTGTCTGCCCCTTCCTCAGAAAGAAAAGTAGCTGGATTGAGGGCTACACATGTGAGCAGATGAAGTACAGGTGCTTCGAGCATTAAGGCCTGATATTTGAGTAAGCAATTGTCAGACAGCCATAAGCTTCCTTTAGAGGCCAGAATCCAGCTACATCATGTCAAGTCCATACAGTTAGATCTTTCCCTTGCACTATTTTAACAGCTTCTGAGACCAGTATAGCCACCGCGGCTATGACTCACAAGCAGTGTGGCCAGCCTTTTGCTACTGCATCAATTTCCTTACTTAGGTATGCAACCAGCTTTGGTGTGGTCCCCCAAGTGTGGATGAGAACCCCCAGTGCCACTCCTGACTTTTTCATAACATATAGGAAGAAGTCATTGCCTGTAGGACAGCTTAGAGCTGGAGCTTACAGTAGTGCCTGTTTCAGGGTCTGAAAGGCTGCCTCAGCTATAGGGTCCCATTGTATTAGATGGGTATCAGCTTTTTGGGTTTCCTTAATCAGAGTGGATAGGGGTTTGGCTATTTCACCATATCTGGGAATCCACAATCAGCAGAAACCAGTTATTCCTAAGAACCCCCGCAACTATTTTAAGGTCTTTGGATGGGGGAAGGCCAGTATGAGTTGGAGACATTCTCCATCAAGGACCTGAGTGCCCTTAGACAAGACAAGCCCTAGGTATTTTACCTCTTGCCTGCAAAGTTGGGCTTTTGATTTGGAAACCTTATATCCACAGGGGTTAGAAAGTTTAGCATGTCCTGGGTGGCCTGCTGACACTGGGTTTCTGAGTTAGCAGTTGAAAGTAAGTCATCCATATATTGAAGAACCAGGGAACCTGGATGTGAAAAATGACTAATGTCCTGAGCTAGAGCCTGGCTGAACAGGTGGGGGGCTATCTTGAAAGCCCTGGGGTAACACTGTCCAGGTGAGCTGAGAATTCTGGTCTAAAGGGTCTTCAAAGGAAAACAGAAACTGGGAGCTGGGATGTCATGGAACACAGAAAAAGGCATCTTTAAGGTCCAGGACTGTGAATCATTGTGCCTTTCCTGGTATTTGAGAGAGCAAGGTGTATGGGCTGCGTACAGCTGAATACAAAGAGATCACAGCTTTGTTAATAAGCCTGAGATCTTGCACCAGCCTCCATTGTCCATTAGGTTTTTGTGCTCCTAAAATTGGAGTATTACAAGGGCTGCTACAGGACTTTACCAGAGCTTGAGCTTTTAAGTTTCTTACAATATCCTGTAGCCCCTTTTTGACTTCCAGTCTTAGGGGATACTGTCTTTGGTAAGGAAAAGAGATGGGATCCTTTAGCCTTATTCAAATTGGGCATGCATTGTTTGCCCATCCAAATTGTCCCTCCATTGCCCAAACCTCGGGATTAATCCCTTCTTTAAATAATGGGCAGCAGAGAGGAATTTCCTGCCTGACTATGTTCATATAGATAATGGCTCCTGCTCTGGCTAACAGGTCCCGCCCTAGAATGGGGTGGGACTTCCTGGCATGACGAGGGAGGCGTGGGAGAAGTGTATTTCTCCTCAGTTACAGCTTAGGGGCTGGGAGAAATATCGGGAGACTGCTTGTCCTAGGACTCCTTGGACAGTTACAGACTTGGAGGACAACCATCCAGGACAGGGAAACAAAACTGAGAAGGCCACACCAGCATCCAGGAGAAGACTGACCTTCGGGCCCTCTATGGTCAGCTTTACCCGGGGCTCGGTGAGGGTGATGGCTTGTGCTGGCGCTTGCCCTGGGCGCCCTCAGTCCTGCTGCTGGGTCATCTGGTTAGTCACCTCAGGCCCTGGGAACCTGTGTCCCCTGGGACAGTATGCTTTCCAGTGATCCCTTTTGCACAGTGGGCAAGGACGAGGAGGTGCTCCGTTCCTCTGGGGACAATTTCTCTTAACGTGTCCTGCTAGGCCGCAGTGGTAGCAAGTTCTGCCAGACTGGCAGCTAATCCAAGCCTTTCTCTCTTCTGAGCCCCTTGGGTCTACTTGCCTGAAGCCCATGACTAGGGATGCAGCCTTTCTCTGGTCCCTCCTGTCCCCTTCAGCGTGTTCCTCCTGGTCTTATTATAGAACACTGAGGTTGCTAGATTTAGTAATGACTCTGGACTTTGTTCTGGCCCCAGGGCCAGCTTCTGGAGCTTCCTCCTAATGTCTGCTGCTGATTGCGTAATAAATTTGTCTTTCAGTATTAGCGGACCCTCGATGGAGTCTTGTGACCAGGGGCGTTTACTTTCTTAAGGTCTCCTGTAAGCACTCAAGACAGCCTGTTGGGTTTACTTCCTTTTCCTGAGTTATGGTGGATAACATTGCATAGTTCATGGACTTTTTTCTAGTTCACCTTAATCCTTCAAGTCTGCAGGTTAATAGGTGTTCATGCCTCCAGTCCCCCTGTTCTGAGTCAGGATCCCAGCGAGGGTCCATGCTAGGGACTGCTTGTCTGCCTGTAGGGAATATATCCTTTTCCTCTGGTGTCATTTGATCATGTACTTGACTAAGGTACCAGCTGTCCCCAAACTCTTGAGCTGCTGCTAGAGCAGCCTCTCTCTTATTGCTGGTTAGGGTCTGACTAAGCAAGGACATATCTTTCCAATCTAATTCAAAGGACTGACCCAGGCCCTGCAGAACATCTGTGTACTTGTCCGGGTCATCTGAAAATTTTCCTAAGTCTGCTTTGATTTGCTTTAAGTCAGAAAGTGAAAAGGGGGTATGTACCTTGGCTGGGCCAAATTCTCCTCCTACTGCCTGTAGGGGGCAGAGTTGGGGCATCCTTGTAGCCTGAGATGCCTTGGCCTCTTTGGCCTTCCCTGACTCCTCTTGGGTTATGAGGAGACCTGGTTAGCATCGGTGGAGGGAGAAGCCACAGGGAGTCCTAAATATGGGGGTGGTCCTGAGGAGGGGCCAGTAGCATAGAGGTTACAGGCCTTACATAGCTGAGGATTGTCCCTTAGCGAAAAGAAAACATGCACATAGGGGACCTCAATCCATATACCTTCCCTCTTACAGAACAGGCCTAATTGTAGAAGGGTGTTATAATTTATACTTCCCTTAAAAGGCCAGGTTTCTCCACTCAGCAGAGGGTATCGCGGCCACGCCATTTGGCAGAGAAAAATGAGCTGCTGCTTCTTCAAAGACTGTGGGTCAAATTGGTCCTAGTTATCCAGGATACACTTTAAGGGTCATTTTGCCTTGGGAAGAGTAGCACCCATCTGAAATCAACACAGGGATGCCTGCATCCCCGGTTATTTCTTGCAGCTGCTACCCCTGGGGCATCCCCCAGCTATAGCACCTTGTAGTTTCCTTGCACCCTAGATGTGCAATCATCTTCTGGGACCCCCGTGTGCCAGGTTTAATCATGCTTACTGGTGTCATGGGCACATGCCCACTGTCTAAATGTCCTTATGGCTACCTTAAGGACATGGGGACTGCCAGGATTAGTGGCCCTGTACTAGAGTGTCCTTGAAGAATTAGGCCAGTGAGGTTGGGCAATGGGTGGCAATATTCCCTTGTAAGAGTTCAATTAACATAGGCCTGACCATAAAACTGTCCTAGGAGGATAAACTCCTTGAGAGGGACCTCTAAGCACAGCAAGCTTAAAGAAGGTAATGGATGGCTGGATGGACAGAGCTGGAACAATGCTCTCAGGGCCTGGGCCTCCTCCCCAACCCCACCTTCCACCACAGGAATGTGCCCTAGGATTGTGGGGCCTGTAATTAACTATTTGAGCCTTGGACCCAGTCTGATATTCTAGATGGAGACGTTCTGCCACACAGAGAGCCAATTCTAGGCAAGACAAATCATCTATCATGAGATTCTTGCACCATTCAGTTGGATTGGGAAATTGTGGGTGATAAAGAAACGCAATGTCCTATAGTCTCCAGTATTCACTGACAGACTCTGGCTCCATTAGGACATAACCTAGCACTGCAGACTAAGGGAACTGGCCCTGTGTGTTTATACTGCAGGAGGTCCTCATAGGCATAAGTCTGAGGGCGCTGTGGGTATGGGTCCCTGACTGCCACCCCAAATGCCTTATGTGTAGGAAATATCTTATAGGAAAGAGCCAGGAAGAAGTTTGCCTCACGGAAATCTAGACCCAGGAGGTTAGGGTCTGAAAGGCTGGGCATGGTTTTCACAAGCAGTTTTTGTTCCCAACTCCCAGCCCAGCGCCACCACTCCCGCCGTGGCCCGCTGTGGCCCAGCATAGCTGCCACTGCACATGGCCCCATGCAGGCCAGGCCACCCACTTTCTCCTTAACAATTTAAAAGAAGTGAAAGGGCAGATTACAAGTGAAAGGGATCAAATACCACTCACTGCTCGGAAGTGTGAAGTCTCTTCCTGGTTGGCTCACCAAAGATGTAACTGGGGGGATGGAGTGGGGCATCCTGAAGAGGCTCCCAGTTTCCAATCCAATGTGCCCAGGTCCTTGACCTCTCTTACCCTAGGAATGTGGAAGGCACCTCGGAGGCATGGTGAGCTTATCATTTGAATAAATATCGTGGACTCAAAGAGTTTAGCAGAGAAGCAATTTTTTAGGCAGAGAGAGAGAAAGAAGGAGAGAGAGCTCCCACACTGCTGTTGGAGGGGATCCAAGGGAGGAATCCCTATAGACAAGGAGCATCGGGGTTTCAACCCTGAAGTTATTCCCACCCCATTTATGTTTTCATCCAATGAGAGGAGTTCTTTCAAACTTCTGCTGGAGTGGTTGATCTTTGACTCTGATATCGGATTGGCTGCTTGGCCTGCAACAAAGCCCCCTCCTCCCAGAGCTTTTTTTCAGGCTTTTTGAACAGAGAAGCTCACCTGGATTTTTCTACTTACCCCAGTGGGAAAGTTAGACAAAGAACTCAAGGTTCCTGGATGGGGGTGTGGATGGAGGCGTGGTGCTGGGAAACGCTTTCCTTTGAAACCACACCCCTCGGGGGCCCACACAGCCCCTCAGTAGCTATTGTTTTATAGCTAAGGAAACTGAAAGGCATTTTGACGTTGTGAAGTTTCCAAGTAGATATCATTATGTAATGCCAAATTGGACTTGAACTAAGATCCCCAGACTCCTCCCAACTAAATGGTTATTTTATCCTGGGCAGGTCTTTGTGGGCATTGCTTGAGCTAAGCTTTCTTGTGATCTATCACATGGGAGACCTCTCCCATATGCTGGCTTTGGTCTTTTCAATATTTTATTTATAAACTCTTAGTTCAGACTAGTATAACAGAATACTGAAGACTTGGTGGCTTAAATAACAGAAATTTATTTCTTATTATGCTGACTGGGAAGTCTGAGATCAAGGTGCCAGCATGGTTTGGTTCTGGTGAGACGTGTCTTGCTGGTTTGCAGATAGCCGTCCTTCTTCTGTGTCCTCACATAGAGAAGAACAGAGAGTAGGAAGCAAGCTCTCTCCTGCATCTTTTTCTAAGAACTTGAATCCCATCATGAGGGCTCCATCCCATAACTAATGGTCTCCCAAAGTCCCCATCTCAAAATTCTATTGGGAATTAGGATTTCAATATATGAATTTTAGGAAGATGAAATTTTAGGGGTATTGAATCCATAGAAATCTCTGAATTCCAAACAACTCAAAGGTAATTTGATTAACTCGTATACTAAAAGTTCTTAAATGCCTATACTTGTGCCAAGTACTGTTACTTGGGCTTATTCTGAGCAAGACATAATTTCCACTCTTGTGGAGCTTATGTTCTAGTCAAAGTAGGTAACAAACAAAAAGTAAGCTATAAAGTAGTAAGGGCTCTGAAAAAAAATGAAGCAAAGTGCTTTGAGGGGTGGAAAGAGCAGGGGTTTCTTTAGAAAGGGAGTATGACAAAGATCTCTTCGAGGAGGTGATACTAGAGTTGTAACCTGAATACAAGAGAAATCCTGTGCACAGATCTTTGTGTTGCTGTTTTTATTTTCTACTTTTGTTTTCCTTATTTTAGATAGCCTGGCTTTCATTTATATGTTGTTTGTCTTCCTTCCTCCTTCATTCCCCATCTTGGTGGTAAATGACCTCACCATCAACTCAACTCATTACATTTGTGGGAGCCACACAAACTCCCTTTTGCTTTGTGTGCTGGTATGTATGTGATCACTTCTTACATAGTATGTTTGCTAAGTGTGTCTTGTGTCTGTCCTGTCTTCTTCATTATCAAGACCCTTACTCTAGGAGTCTTCACTACTCTCCTGGACTCCCTCATTTGCCTCTGAACTTGTCTCTCTGATTTTGATTTTTCCTTCCTCCTGTTCACATATCTTTCTGAGTTCTTATTCCAAAAAACTATCTATGGTTCTGTCTTTTAACTCCCTGAAAATTTTCAATGGTTTTGCATTACCTCATAGAATATAAACTTACTAGTAAGATATTTAAGAGATTTTCTTGTGTCTGTTATTCCTTTGCCTTGTCTTCCTCCATTCCTTTCACGCAGCATTCCCTGTGATTCAACTACACAGTTCTCCCAGTTTCATGAATACACTGTATTCTTGATGATTCTGTGAACAAAATAGCCCTTCTTTAATGGCCTGTCTCTTGTTTTCTACCTGATAATCTCCTACCCATCCTTCACCGTCTACTTCAAATGCCAGTCATTCTTGAAGCCCTTCCACATTTCTGTAGTTGTATCACTGAGAATTAGGATCAGTGGCATACAAGTCCCAAAATACAGAGTGGCAAAATCAGTGAGAAAAATTGATTTTTCCCCCTCGTGTAAATGAAGTTGTAACCTAGACAACCCATGGCTTATAAGGTGCTGCATAGTTAAGATCTAGTATCATTCTGTTTAACTCTTTCTAACATCATAGCTTCCAGCTCCCTTTTTCTAGGCCTTATGGTTCAAACAGCTGCTGTAGCACCAACCATTATATTACATTTCAGGAAGTAAGAAGGTTGTGCTTTTCATCTTTAAGGATACTTTCAGAAGTTACTCAGAAGAATCAATTCATCCATTGGTCAGACAATCATATGTCTATACCTAGCTGAGAGAGGCTAGTGTGTTTAATTTTTTGGCAGGGTGACAATTTCTGGTGAGAATAAGAGAATATATGTTCTGAGGTAGTTAATAGTCTTTGCTACAGTCACTCTCTGCACACTCTTAGTGGCATCTTTCATGAGTAAGTTTATTCTTTTTATCTTTCTAGTTCTCATATTTCCACTATTACCAACACTTGCTATAGGAGACACTCAGGTTGTCTTTAAGATCTGGTCCTTGCTTTGTCTTCACTATTAGTTTCGAGCGCACATCCTAAGATTTCCTGTTTGTCTCACTGTTTCACACTTTTCTGAAATTGCATAATTTTTTTCTTTAACTGGAAAGCTCTTATTTCACTCCCACCTCTGTTTTATGAACTCTTTCCTTATTCATCCTCTACCCATATGGAGTTGATCTTGTATTCAGTTTTGTGCTCACACCTCTTTCCCCTAACTAGACCATGAGCTCCTTGAACATACTGTGTCTTATGTTTTCCAAAATCCCCAGCACTTAGAACATGACAGGGAAAAAAATCACAGGTAGTCAATGCATTCTTGAATAAATTAATAAAATGTACAACTAAGGTACATATTCAGTTATTTATTTTATACCTTTAACAAACATTTATTTATTACTGGCATAACACATATCATGCAGCAAGCTAGATGCTGAGGTATAGCAGCGAACAAAATCAACATTGCCCCTCCCTCATGGAGTTTAGATTCATGTGAGGGAGAGAGATAATAAACAACAGATAATTGTAGTTGTGAGAGAGAATAATAAATGAGCAGGAAGAAAACAAATTGCTTCTGATGCTGTGGGGCTCCTCGTAGGATACGTCTTAGCTATTTTGTAAACATATTTAATTCTTTGTGTTGCATTCTTAATGAAAAAGGTAGATGAAGAAGTTTGCTGTTCTGTCATTGCAGGCTCATGCCTTTGTGTATGGCTACCACCAAGAAAATTGTAAATTAGCTTCTTTAAGTTCATTGGCTTGAAAAATTGTAAATTGCAAAGCTTCACATGTGGAGATTTATGTGATTGTTGACATTAATGCTTTAAAATAAATTATTGTGGTGAATTAAACATCATTGAAATTCTGGGAAGTTTATCTCTCTTGACTAGCTAAATGTTTATAGTGAGGAAAACTTCACTTAATCATAAAAATCATTTATATTTATTCAGTGCTTACTCGGTACTCGGTGCTGTTTTACATGCTTTACATGTATTAATTTGATCCTCGTGACAACCATTATAGTTAGATATTGATCTTATCCTCATTTGATGGTTAAAAGTATGATACAAGAAAGAGTTAACTAATGTGGCCAAGGGCAAGTAGTTAGTAAGAGGAGGAGCCCTATTCAAACCCAAGCAGGGACTGTGCTCTAAACCCTTACTACTTGAGAGAGGGGTCTTCACATCAATGGCATTAGCATCATTTGGGAGTTTATAAAAACGTAGAATCTCAGACCCAACCCAGACCTTCTGAATCTGCATTTTAACAAGATCCCTACATTTTAACAAGATACATAAGTGCTCAATCAGAGAATCTGCTTTCCATTTCTTTTATTCTATATCATAATGATACATCAATTCTGGGAATCTGCCTGCTTACTAAGATTTAATTAAAATATTAGTTAGAAATATTGACACCATTGATCTCTGTTTCTGTAAACTACTTTGGTTATGTGGATCAAGAGAAATATGGTATCATCTCTTCATTAAAAGTAGTTAAACCATGATATGGGAAAAATTTGGAAGCAGGAGGTTAGACACCAAAGCTAAAAGAACATTTTAAATCCTCCATTGATTTTCTTTCTCTGTATTTGCTCTTTTTTATTACAGGGGTACCTGCCAACATCATTTTTTTCTTTTTCTGGTTTATAATTTTTCCATTAAAAAGTAATTTGAAAGACAGTTTGGCCAGAGAATTTTATCTGGACCTTTCTTACAGCACTTTATCATTTTGTTTCTCAGTTATTTGAGTGCTTACCAGGGTATAATTATAATTCCCAGCATCTATAGAGTACATATGACATAGCAGGAACTGTGCCAAGTGGTTTTTTTCCTTAGATAATTTATTTGATCCTCACCACATCTTCTTAATGGAGATATGATTGTGGACCTCATTCAGTGAATGAGAAAGCTGAGGCCCAGAATGTTTAAAGCTATACCCAAGACTCACAGCATACACACACTGAAGCTAAAGTTGAAGCCAGGAAGTATCAGTACAAAGCCCACCAGCTTTACCAGTGTACTGCACTAGCCTGCCATGATTTCATTACAAGCAGTGGGCTGACACGGACATAAGTAGTAGTAAGGTAGTCCTTTAAATTTTGTTTTCTGGATTCTAAGATAGTTTTTACCTTACCTGTGTTTGTGAATTTTAATTTTGATCCCACAAAATTATACTTTGTTAAAACGATAAATGTTTCAAACATTTTAGTATTTAAGCAACCCACTTTTCTTTCATGTATCATATTGCATCAGAATGTGCAGACTTAATTTAGCAATATGTGGGCTTCATTTCTGAAGATCACTTCACCAAAACTCCAAGAACCACTTGGAATTATTTTTCCCTGAATTGGCTGGAATGAACCACATATAAATTGGCAATACATAGTTGGGAGTAAAACTGTGATTAAAGTCTGGTTCTCTATAGGTAATAAGCAACAATTGAGCAGCTGCCAAGCAGCACCAGTTGAGTAAGTGCCAATGAGGTCCAAAGTGAATGTGTCAAGGACTGATTTGCTGAGAACAATTATTTCCTAAACCTCTTTGAATTGTAATCTGTCTATGAGCAATGTAGTTAAACAGCCATGATTGACTCTGACTGAAAAAGCAGTGGAAGCATTCCAGAAAATGTTTTCAAATAAGCGAGTTCAGTGGAGGCTGGAAGTAGAGTGAGGGGGTGATGGATAGTTAGGGGCATTAGGGAAGTAAGAGAGTCCAGCATGTCAGTGATGCAACCAGAAGATGAGTCAGATTTTTGGAGGAAACCAATCATGAAATAGTTTGTCATTCCTAATTTAAATATATCCAACACCAGGCAATATAACATTCCACCGTAGATCCAAGACTTTGAGTCCAGATTCCGTGGTGTGAAAAAATAGAATTTACTCAGTCAACATGCATTTTTTTTAAAGCCCCAACTCTGCTTGGCACAGGGCTAGCTGTTGAAATACTGAGGAAAATGAGGTGGTTTCTGCCCTCAAGATGCTTATAGTTTAGTATAGGATTAAACTATCATGAACAAATAAACTACCTGCTTACAGATGTTGTGATAAAAGAAAATAAATGGCTCAGCAGGGGCTCCAACAAGGAGGGGTTCGATCCTCTTTGCTGTTTTCCATGAGATACACTCTAATGCCTAGTTTCTTTCACATCCACTGTGTGTATCTCTTCCTAGGCCTCATTCCCTCTGGTCACACGGAATTTCTTTTTGCAGTTACCTGATCTTTTCTGGCTGTATGCTTTGGCACTAATTTTTCTCCATGCCTAACATGCCTTTTTCTTTCATCTCGCCTGACAAAATTTGGTTTATCTTTGGAGTGGGATCTCTTGAAATGCCACCTCCACTGTGAAACCTCACACCCTCCTCCTGTTTCAAGACACTTAATTTTTTTAACTTTTATTTATTTATTTATTTATTTTTGAAACAGAGTCTCACTCTGTTGCCAGGCTGGAGTGCAGTGGCAGGATCTCGACTCACTCACTGCAGTTTCCGCTCCCAGGGTTCAAGCCATTCTCCTGCCTCACCCACCAAGTAGCTGGAATTACAGGTACCCACCACCACACCGAGCTAATTTTTGTATTTTTAGTAGAGACAGGGTTTCACCATGTTGACCAGGATGGTCTCCATCTCCTGACTTTGTGATCCACCCGCCTCAGCCTCCCAAAGTGCTGAGATTACACGCGTGAGCCACTGTGCCTGGCCATTTCAAGGCACTTTAAACTTGACTCAGCTGCAGCCCACATCACATCACATTTGGTTATATATCTGTAACTCCCTGAGGGAGACACTGTTTCCTTATCTCCCCAGGATTAAACAGGCTTGTAGTAAATTGTTTTATTTTTGTTTTTTTGATAGATAAAAGGATTAAATAAATTGATTTAAAATCTTTCTGGAACCTAATTACTTTTTGGGCACATAATGTGAATGGTCAGTTTATAAACTGTATATGTACAGTGCATATGTTATTAGAAATTGTATTTTTATTTGATCTTCCATTGACTTGTTTGCAATTTAAGGTCCTGTTTGTTTGACTTACCTACACATTGTTAGGGATTTATGTGACATTTTGATCCCTGAGTTAGGATGTGTGTCTCCAGTCCTGTGTGAAGAGTTAACTTTCTTAAAACATTATGCTACTTTTAGGGGGTACCTGTTTAAGGTAGTTGAGGGTTGAACTAATTTACACTCCCACCAACAGTGTAAAAGTGTTCCTATTTCTCCACATCCTCTCCAGAATCTGTTGTCTCCCAGTTTTTTAATGATCGCCGTTCTAACTGGCGTGAGATGATATCTCAGTGTGGTTTTGATTTGCATTTCTCTAATGACCAGTGATGATGAGAATTTTTTCTAATTTTTTGTATTTATTTGTGAAACGTATTTTGGAGCACCTTTTCTTTATAGAGTGTGATTAATGCTATGGAAAGCATAAAGATGAAAAACATACAGACTTTGTCCTCTAAAGAACATATATTGGGGAAAAGGACATGATAGGGAGGAATGAGAGTTTCAGTGTCTGATCACTGTTTTTATTCTATCACAGTGGCATCATTGATGGCAAGAGAGTCCACTAGAGGAGATGACTGCCCTTGAATGATATTCTAGTGCAGTAATCAATACTATAATACCGTGAGCAACATAGAGCAGGTCATTCAGGACAATTAAAAATCCTGACACGAGATCTTTCTGGTTTTGGGAACAACTGTCTCCAGATACACAGAGCAGGATTTTAAGTTGGAGAAACTGTGACCAACTTCACTGAACCTAGCTTTCTCAGTTGTCAAATGAAGCTGAATAATCTCCGCTGTACAGTATATGTGTGTGATATGCACGTTTGTCTACTTAGATAAATAAGAGAATGCATAGAAAGCATATCAGAAGCTCTTAAGTATTATTCACATATGTTAATCAATCCATTAATTTATTACAGAAATATTTACTGAGGGAATTTATTGTGTGCCAGACCTTAGGTGATATACTGATGAAACAAAAAGGAATGAGATAGAGACTATAGCTTCAAGAAGGCCTTAGACTTGTAGATGATAAGGATATGTAAACAGACCAACAAAACAGTATGGTAACTGTGAAGAGGGATTAAGAAGTACACTGGCGGCCAGTGCAGTGGCTCACACCCCTGTAATCTCAGCACTTTGGAAGTCTGAGGCGGACAGATCACCTGAGGTCAGGAGTTCAAGACCAGCCTGACCAACACGGAGAAACCTTGTCTCTACTAATAATACAAAAAATTAGCCAGGCATGGTGGCACATGCCTGTAATCCTAGCTACTGGGAAGGCTGAGGCAGGAGAATCGCTTGAACCTGGGAGGTGGAAGTTGCAGTGAGCCAAGATCACACCATTTTTGCACTCCAGCCTGGGTAACAAGAGTGAAACTTCATCTCAGAAAAAAAAAAAAAAAAGAAGTACACTGGCATGCCAACAAGGGAGTAATTAATATTACTTGAGAGTTCAGGAAAGGCAAATCATCTTCATAAACTACATTTAAAGGGTAAGAAATTGTCTTCAAAGGAGAGGGGACTTGGGGGGAAAAGCAATCCATGGGGACAAGACAATTATATACAAAGAAAGATCAGATAAACGAAAAAGCATAGTTAATTCAGTAAACTGTTTTTAGGTTGGGGAGTGTAGCAGGAATAAGATCTGTAAGATTAGAAGCAGCGAGAGATGATACAGAACAGGTGGCTGTTCCCTGCAGCACAGAGCACGCGGTCTAACAGTTAAGAGCGTTGGCTCAAGCCAAACTGCAGGGATTTGAATTTGGGTTCTGTAACCTATGTGAACTTGAGCAGGGACTTAGCTTCTTTATCTGTGAGATGGGGGTAATAATAATATCTATCATGTAGGATTAAGAATGACATCAGTTAATATGCGTAAAACATTGAGAAAAGTGCCTGGCGCATGGTACAAAGTGTATGTGTCATTATCATGATTTTCCCCGGCCAATTCTAGAAAATGATATACACATCTGCATGACCATTTATCTTTTATTCTGATATTCTAACTTCCTATTTTATTCAATAATTCTCTTTTTTGTATATTTACCATTTTAATCATTTTTAAGTGTACAATTCGGTGGCATTAAGTACTTTCACAATGTTGTGCAGTCATCGCCACTATTTACCTCCAGAACTTTTTCATCATTCCAAATGGAAACTCTCTCTGTCGCCATCAAGCATTAGCTCCATTACCATAACTGCTTCCCTTGCCCCCAGCCCCAGCCTTTAGTAACCACTGTTCTTTCTGTCTCTATGAATTTGACTATTCTAAGTATATCATGTGAGTGGAATCATTTGTCTCCTTTTCATTTTATGTAATTTTGTCAAATTTCCCTTTTTGTATCTCTTACCTTTTGTTGTTTCTCACGTGACTTTCATCTCTATTAAGGTGTGAAGCAGACAATGAAACATCCAACAGCCTCTTAAGAACTTAGGAGCTTTGTTGGGCTGGTTCAGTGAGAGAAAACAGCCTAGGATTGACTGGACTCAACTGGGGCATGACTGTTAGCTGACTAAGCTTCTCACTCATGCAGCTTCACTCCACACCTAGACCTCTCCAGTGTCTGGAAATGCCCACTCTCACCTTCTTCTAACATAGGTCGGAACTCTCTACCGCATCCTTCCTCAAAGTCTTCATAACCCTGCAGCCAGTTACGTCTGGGGATCAGTGGGGATAGACAATATGGGAGGAGTTGGAGGAAGGCAGGAAGTTGCATGGGTGGGGAAGCATTCTGTCCTCCACCCTCTACCTCTTTCTGCTAAAAATCTGGGGGTCTAAACCCTGATCCTTGGGTGGAAAGGCAGGCCTCCATTAAAGTAGGCTGAGTTCCTTAATGGGCTAATATAAGCATGTGTGCCAGGGAAGGGGTGGAAGAGAGGATGGGGTCTTTATAGTTGTGCATGATTAAAAAGCACGTAATTTTGCCAGGTGTGGTGGCTCCTGCCTGTAATCCCAGAACTTTGGGAGGCTAAGGGGGCAGATCACCTGAGGTCAGGAGTTTGAGGCTAGCCTGGCCAACATAACGAAACCCCGTCTCTACTAAAAATACAATAATTAGCTGGGCATGGTGACACGTGCCTGTACTCCCAGCTACTCCAGAGGCTAACGCAGGAGAATCGCTTGAACCCAGGAGGCGGAGGTTGCAGTGAGCCAAGATTGCACCACTGCACTCCAGCCCATGTGACAGATTGAGATTCCATCTCAAAAGAAAACAAAAATTTGTATAGTTTTTCCCAATTAATGATCTTAGGAGAAAGACTTGTGTGCCTCTGAGCCTGGGCAGGAACAGGAGGTTGTGATGAGCTGGCTTTGACCTGCCACCAAGTAACATGACACTCTGGACAGTGTACATAGATTAATAAAAGTGGATCTTAGTGATTAGAAAACACAGAGAAATATCTTACCAGCAGCTAATTTTTTTTTTTACAAAATATATTGTTTAGATTTCTCCACCCCAAAAAACATATTATTCTCTCTCAATCAATGTATTGTCAAGGGCAAAGCATTTCACTTGATTCCATGGTGCTACTTGGTCTGATGACTCTTAACTCCTTCCTCACTATTGAGTAGTCAGTCCTATTTTTAGAGGGGCCTACACAAAAAAGCTGACAAATCCTGTTGACATCCCATCTTCCCTTAAAAGAAAATGTTAGCTGATATTTTCTTTAAAAGTTGTACAGTTTTCTTGACAATACCAGGATCTGACAAGAAAACATTCTCTTAAAATTCTGCTCAGGAGACTTAAACTCGGCAGCCACTATAAGGAAACTTTTGATAAAAAATGGCCTGGAAGAGACAAAGAAACTTTGCCACTCAGAGCTTTACATAAATAGCATTAATTGAGAATAGCTGCTTGTAAATATATATATATATATATATATATATATATATATATATATATAGAGAGAGAGAGAGAGTGCAGGGGCGTGATCTCGGCTCACCACAACCTCCATCTCCCAGGTTCAACCGATTCTCCTGCCTCAGCCTTCTGAGGAACTGGGATTACAGGCATGTGTCACCGTGCCCAGCTAATTTTTGTATTTTTAATAGAGACGGGGTTTCACTATGTTGGCCAGACTGGTCTGGAACTCCTGACCTTATGATCCACCTGTCCTCAGCCTCCCAAAGTGCTGGGATTACAGGTATGAGCCACCGTGCCTGGTCTAATATTAAATTTTAATGGTTATACAGTAACATGCTTTTTGATTTGTTTGTTTCACCTAGTCAGGATGCTTAAGAACATGTATGTGGCCAGGTGCAGTGGCTCATGTCTGTAATCCTAACACTTTGACAGGCTGAGGCAGGTGGATTGCTTCAGCCTAGAAGAGCAGCTTGGGTAACATAGTGAGAATTTGTCTTTACAAAAAAAAAGTGAAAAAAAAAATCAACTGGGCATGGTGGCCGTGGACCTGTAGTTCCAGCCACTCAGGAGCCTGAGGTGGGAGCATCACTTGAGCCCTGGAGGGGAAGACTGCAGTGAGCCGTGATTGTGCCACTGAACTTGGGTGGCAGAGCTAGACTCTGTCTCAAAAAAAAAAAAAAAAAAAAAGCACGTGACACTTTTTAAGGTCCTATAAATTCTCAGTCATGTAAATGGTTGGTATTCTTAATCCCCCAAGCTCAATTGGCGGCTGTGATTTTTATACATAATTGGGCTTTTCTTTCACTTTCATTAGCAAACCTTCTTAAGGGTTAATTGTTATCCATGTTAGAAGATTGATGTTATTCCCTCAGTACATAAAATTAGAGATTAGCATTGCCCAAATTATAGTTTCGTGTTATATATCCCTGCTTTAATTTTTAATTGAGTTTACTATCACCAGAAGTGAAACATAGAAACCACCAGACTTAAGTTTTTGTGTATGTGTGTGCTTTGTGATCCTCTCCTTAGATACATCAAGGTAATTAGAAAACCTATGGTAAATAGTAAATCTCTGGCTTCTGTGTGAAGCAGTGAGTATTATAGATACTTACTAAGCAATTACTGTGTGTAGCTGTAGGTTCTGTGTGAGGAGTACATAAATCTGTAACCTGTGATCTAATGCCATAAGAAATTTTGTCTAGGAGATAGAAGAGAAATGCATAACCAGAGTTCAAGTTACACAGTGATGGGTCTCAGCACAGGGCCTGATACTTAATGAATATTTGTGGAATGAATATATGAACACATTAATATAGAAATAAAGAGAGATACTAAGCAGAGTGGGAAGTCCATAGAGGGAACAATTGTTTTAAGCACCTATGTCAGGGACATTTTCAGGGTAAAAGTAAGACATTTAGTAGACTGGTAAAATTTAGATATGTAAGTATTCCTGGCAGGTGGAACAATATGAGGTTTTGCCTGTATTTCTTCTTTGTTTCCTCATAATTTTTGTAATGTAAATTTACTTTATATCATTAGCTAAAAATAACCAAGTTACAGTATGTGTATATAACACAAAGGAGCAACTTTAAAACCAATACAATAAAAAGAGTGAATGGTTACAAATGAAATCCGACTGTAAGCTGGCTGCAGGTCATAAGGGGCACAAAGACAAGAGAGTAGCCAGAAGTCTGAGTATTCTGTGCAGGGCCACATAGTAAGTTTTGGAGAGAAAGACAGTGCTTGAACAACTTAAATTTCCCACCCCTTGAAAACACTCCTTCTAGGGTAATGAAACATCTACCTAGATGGACAGCAAATAGTTCAGTGAAAAAAATATGTCGGTAAGCCTGGAGCAATGCACATTTTTCCCCCTAATAATTTGTTACAATTTAATGCATATTTGCCATATCCCGAGAACCATATTCTAAAAAAAAAAAAAATCTAAACTTAAATTTTTTATTTTATAGAAGAGGCCAAACTCAGACATGTACTTTGTGCTTTTTCTAAAATTATGATTTTAGTAAGAATCAAGACAAAGGTATTTAAATGTAGGTCTCTTCAATTCTCAAGTTCAAGATCTCCCTATAATACTAGAGTACTTCTCACTCATTAGTGAATGAGTACAAAGGAGTTAGATGCAGAAACTTGACTTCAAGTTCTGGTTCTGTCACAACTTAATGCTGTAATCATAACCAAGTCAACTTGGGAGAAAATTCCATTTAGGGAATTATTGTCATACTTCAGGAAAGAGGAAATGCATATCTTAGTAGGATTTTGCCAGCTGAAATACAGAGCTTGGAATTAAATTCAGAAATTATCTGAAGGTAGAGTCAGTACATCTTGGGAACCAATAAATCATGGTATTTATAGGATTGATTATATAATGTATTTTCCCGGAAGAATGACCCTTGGAACATAAACTCTAGGCAACGGAAGTTAGGGTAACAATAGTTGCCATAATAAACCCATGATTTCAGTGCCTTAATACAATAGAAAAATAGTTTGCTCTCACTTAACAGTCTAAATAATTTCTCAGTTTTTGCCCTATTGATACTTTGGATAATTTGTTGTTATAAAGGGCTGTTCTGAGCACGGTAGAATGTTTAGCAGCATCTCTGGTCTCTACTGACTAAATGTCAGTAATGCCTTCTCCTCAGTAGTGATAACTAAAAATATTTACAGACATTGCCAAATGTCTCCTGAGGGACAAAAATCACACCAGGTAGAAAATCACTGGTCTAATACATGTTTTCCTAATCACTGAGAACTTTCCTCCACACAGTGACACATGCTTCTTTGATTTTGAGGGTCTGCCAAAATCCTTTCTACTAGCCCAGAAAGAAGAAAGAGATCACAGACAAGGGATACTCTTTTCTTAAAAGCCTTGCTTCAGGGACTCATATGTGTTTTGCTCAAATTCCAACTCATGAACCTGCCACCCAGTAATATGTAGATACAAGAGGAGCCAGGAAATACATTCTTGAATTTGAAACTTGCTTCCCAGGTTCTACTTTCTTTTTTGAGTTGTGCAGAGCCGGCACTGTCACCCAGGCTGGAGTGTAGTGGCGCCATCTCAGCTCACTGCAATTTCCACCTCCTGGGTTCAAACAATTCTCCTGCTTCAGCCTCCCAAATAGCTGGGATGGCAGGCATGCACCACCACACCTGGTTAGTTTTTTATTTTTGGTAGAGATGGGGTTTGACCACGTTGGCCAGGCTGATCTCAAATTCCTGACCTCAACTACTATACTGGCCTTGGCCTCCTAAAGTGCTGTGATTACAGGTGTGAACCACTGCACCAGGCCACAGGTTTTACTTTCTACTATCAAAAAGAAAGCACAAAATTTGTTGAACAGCTGGCAACCTCTGCCATAGTCTGACTGAAAACGTTTCCTAGCCAAATATTTTTGGAAACCCTTCAGATTAAATCTCTCTCTTAAAAACTCACAATGAACATTAGTAAAGTTTCTGAGCAATCCAGCATGGAATAAATATGTCTGTTAAGTTTTGTTGAATTTAACACACCTGAAATTTATTTGACCACATAATCCCTTCTCCCCCATTTTGTTGTTGGTTTTTGTTTTTGAAATAACATTAGTGTGCTATTGATGGTTGCATTAGTTCATCTTCATGATGCTGATACGGACATACCCGAGACTGGGTAATTTACAAAAGAAAGAGGTTTAATGAACTCACAAGTTCCACGTGGCTGGGGAGGCCTCACAACCATAGTGGAAGGTAAAGGGCACATCTCACTTGACGGCAGACAAAAGAAGAGAGCTTATGCAGGGAAACTCCTCTTTATAAAACCATCAGATATTGTGAGACTTATTCACTATCACAAGAATAGCACAGGAAAGACCTGCTCCCATAATTCAATTACTTCCCACCGAATCCCTCCCACAACACACGGGAATTGTGGGAGCTATAATTCAAGATGAGATTTGGGTGAGGACACAGCCAAACCATATCAATGATCACATATTTCTGCCACTTTATTTCTGGCTCATTTCATAGGTATTAGAACACGGACCAGAGAATGTACAGAAAGAAGGAAAGAGCTCATATTGATGGAGAGTTTGAACGTATTCATTGACCAGTTAGTTTTAGGAAACATTCTGCTAAGTCCTATCTATTGATTTGATGTTAACTAATGACAACTAGTTTTTTTGTAATAATTAAACTTTTTCCTACCATTAATTTATTTTTTAGGAGCTAACTGTGAGCTTGCCTCTTATATACATGCTGTCCCCTTCCGTTTTTACTATATTTTCATGATTCCATAGTGCCAGCTGGTAAGTTCCGAAAAACAAACACACTTTATTTATTACAAGCCATTTATATAGTGTGGAAATCAGAAAATCCTTACTATATATTTAAGATTTTTAGTACCTGAGTTACTATGAGCAATATCATATTACTTTGCTGCTAGAGACTTATATTATAGCCCACTATACAATCTCTCCACCAATTGCCAGTATTAAACTTCATGTCTCCTTCATGCTTTCAATTGCATATCCACTGTTCCTTTTATTCTCCTTACTCTTAGCCCTATTTCCTATTCTTTTTTATTTTCCCTCATTTCTAAATTGGACAAGCTTATTCTGTATGCCTTTCTGTTACTTATTCATCACTCATCCCAACCCAAATCCATTGAAAGTGTCTAGTTTACAGTATCCAGTTAGACAAACAAAATCCTTATGTATAAAACAAATAGTAGGGTTAAAGATTCTTATTACAGTATGGTAGGCAGATTTGTGGCCCCTGTGATCAATCCTGTTTGATGTTTTTCCTTTGGTTATACTACGTTACGCAGTGAAAGAGAATTTGCAGACTAATTATGGTTGCTAATCAACTAACCTTAAAATAGGGAGATTATTCTGGATTTTTTAGAGGGATCCATTATAATTACATGAGCCTTAAAATAAGAAGAAAAACTCAGAGACATTCACAGCATGAGAAGGACTGGCCCACTGATGCTTGCTTGAATAGGTAGGGGCCCACCAAGAAAGCATGAGAAGGAAATTACTTCAGCCAATAAGCCTGGACACAGAGCCTCATATTAGAAACAAAACCCTGGGTGATACTTTGATATAACCTAGTCATATTAGAAGTTTTCTAATTCAGCTCATGTTGCAGAGAAAATTCAGAGTATGATTTTTGAAAAGGAAAAATAAGCTTTGACATGTTTTGGACCTGTGTATCAACCAAAGCCGGCACATGCTTAATTCCCTGAGCAACATGTCTACTGTGATTCATATTCTTTTTTCTACGTTTTTCTTTGAAGTTACTTTATTCTTTTGAAGTTCACCTTGAAGAACTGAGCAACTCTAAGACAGTCATTATTTCTTCAGCATGACATGACTAATAGCTTCTGCCATAGGTGACAGTTCTTTGCAATCTTTAATTTCTCCTTCTGTTATTCAAGACTTGAATTGATATGTATCTTCTTGAAATGGATATATTTATACCTATGCTGACTTAATCACATTTCTAATATATGATTACTCTTTCAGTAGATTACCTAAGTGCCTGAAAAGACATATACTCTTAAAACTGAGCCAAGATGATTTTATCTCTTTTTGCTGAAAAAATTCCAGACAGTTGGTTAATCTGCTTAACAAGAGGGTGTGGAAGTAGACTGTAAACTGAATATGCTGGTTATGTGTCTTTCATGAAATTAAAACTAGGTGAGTTTTAATTTACAATCTGACATTTTATTGGCACGCACATACTTTTTAAAAGCTGTACTGGGAATACAATCTGGCTAAATTTAATTTTATGTAATTTTCCAAGATTATTTCCTCATCTCAAGCTTCTGAGATATAGAAGTATTGGTCTACAAAAACTGATGTTGAACTTTTGAGGATTTGTTTATAAAAACACATATATAAATGTATATATGTTTTTATATCTGTCTACAAAGCATGCCTACATATACTCAGACATATGTTTATTCATGTGTAAATATGCTTACACATATATGTTTATATATAAACATGTACATATGTATGTATGCATAAACATATATGTGAAACATATATATACACACACATACATGTGAAGACCCTAGTTTTGTCTCTGAATTGATAGCTGAACTTTCAATTTAGTATTTGAAATATTCATTATCAACTTTCACTACTTCTACTGTTTGTGCTTTTTAAATTACTGTTTTATTTTGTTAAGGAAAAGAAAAACTAAGTAGGATAGTAGTCCATTGGGTTATTTGCCTGCTGTGGGTGTGATCAGCAGAGGCAAACATATTTATAACCAATAAATGAACAATTCTGAAGTATGAAATGATATGGTTCTTGGTATAGTCCTCCATTCAAGCTACCACAATAACAAAAACCACGGTATTTCTCAAACTCTGTTGTGTATAGGAATTACCTAGGGATCTTACATACATTCCAATTCAGTAGGTCTTAAGTCTGGAAACTTTGTATTTTTAATAAGCTTTTGGGTAATGCCAATGCTACTAGTTCATACTTTGGATTGTACCTTGAGTAGCTTACCTCTAAAGCAGTCATTCATTAATTTATTCAATAAACATTTATTGAGCCCCCAGTGTACACTAGGCCTTTTAAGTTCAAAGAATATTTCCTGCTCTTAAGGAGCTCACATTCTAGGGAAGTCAGGCCCATACACAGATAACTAATGAAAATGAGAAAAGTGATATAATGAGATGACTCCAAATGGTACAGAAGGTCAGATAGCAGGTGATTAATCCTTCTTGTGGTGTGGCAAGGAAGTGGGGGTGGGAATGGAAGATTTCCTCTGACCTAACACCTAAGGACTGGGAGGAGTTTTTTTCATTTTGAGGATTTATGTTTTCTGGAACAAGGCCCAGGGAATTGGTAAACTGTGTAAGCAGCTCCTCCTACAAGTAAAAAATAATAACGCTGTGGCTCACACAATGTGGCAGCATGGATTTTCAGGTAGGAACTATCTACCTACCCCCTCTGATAAAAGCAAAAGTAAGTACAGTACTTGAATTCAGTCAAATGACCCTTTAGAAAAGTATCATTAACCACTGGTTTTCAAGTCAATTTAAGAAAATTCAAAGGCTTATTTGATAGTTTCTAGATAGGTTTTAAATAGACAAATCCTTTAATCTACTGCCACTACTTCTTAAAATAAAATTAGCAAAGGCATATTTACCTTTAAGCAAATGAAACTTCTAGGCCATTCATTTGCATGGCTCTTTCCAATACCCAGGATGGATTGTAGCAATTTTGTTTTTGTAATTTTGTGTCATTTTTCTTAAATAAGAGGTCCCCAAATTATATAAGATTCAAGCCCCACAAAACCTGGACCCAGCCCTGCAAGCATACCTTCTATCATGAGAATTATTATGCTTTTAGTGTTTGCTTTAAGAAATATGCTCTGGTATCACTATAATTAGTTAATAGTGTTTAATCAATTTTCACACAGCCGAGTTCTGCAGGTAATAAACAATCCAAAGAAAGACGGTCTCCAGGGATGATAAAAATTATCACTTAACTCATGAATATTCCATTTGCTCATTTTCTACAGATGGATTACTTCATTTGAAATAACAGAAAAACACAGAACAGCATGGATGCTGCAAACAGTGCTTAGTGTAGATATTTCATAATGAAACCAGCATCTTGGCATAACCGTTTACATGCAATGCACTGAGCCTTTCCAGCTCACACTTGAGGGAGGTTATATACACATCTATTCATTCTATTATATCAGAATAGAAGTATAGCATTCTAAGTTTGGAAATGTTGGAACCATCTACTCTAATTTTGATACATTTATTTCACAGCAAGCAAATGTCTGAATATAATCAGCCATTATTTTCCCTTTAACAAAAGGGATTTGTCTACTGAGTGAAATCTGGTTCTTATAGCCTGAGTTTCCTGGAGGTGATAAAACTAAATAAAAAAATTTTAGACATATTTATGATACTAAGGAAAGTCTATTTTATCTTGAGTTAAAATTTTGTTTTCCATTTTTTAGTATTGTTTTTCACCTAAGGCAATAGGGAAACTTTGGGAAATGGGCATACATTTATTATATTTACCTATAAGTTTTCCCTTTTTATTTATTTTTTTTGAAATTTAAAGAAAAAATTTATTGAAGATCTGAAAAACAATTCCTAAAAGACTGAATTTTCCAGAAAACTAGCTACACAATGCA
This sequence comes from Sapajus apella, assembly GCF_009761245.1. Taxonomy (NCBI): domain Eukaryota; kingdom Metazoa; phylum Chordata; class Mammalia; order Primates; family Cebidae; genus Sapajus; species Sapajus apella. Next base: position 17,176,450 of record NW_022436974.1, read on the forward strand.
TTGCATCTATCATGTTAAAACATGCATTAGACACAAATACAAAAACCATGAAACAAGCCACCATTCTTCAACAATTTGAGCAAAGATAAAATGCCTAAGTAACAACATGGATGACTTGCAAAGGATGGGCTCTTTACCTTAAGCACCATTAAAAAAAAAAAAAAAGGAGCACAAATGGATGAGTGTGTTCAGTTATATACACTGAATTGAACCTTTGGCACTAGGAATCAGAGCATTTTGTCATATAGCATTAACAAGTATTATAAAAGTGCGTAGTGTCAGAGGAATAGAACCACCAGCATTCAAAAGCAGCTTTGTCAACGAGGCAATAAAACACTCTACAGCACATCCCTCTGTTGTCCATCATTGAATACACTGGCAGCAACTTTAAAATGAAAAAAAAAAAGAAAAAAGGAGCTATTACCCCTTTTATTTTCTCTGTTTAAAATCAAACAGAAAACAAACATCAATTGTTATACACTAACATCTTCAAAGCACATCGTTTGTACAAGAGATAGACTAAGAACAAAAATGTGTTTACGGAGATCCAAACGTGAGTGAGTGAGAGCGTCTCTCACACAGCTTTCCGATGGTACTCAGGAGGAGCCACTTCGTAATCACTGGCACTAAACAAAGTTGCAGAATTCTTTGCCAGGTACTTTAGGAAATCGTGAAGATAATTCAGTAATAAAGCAAGGCTTTTCTCATCCCGAGGTGTATAGGCCAACATTGCTCCAATTCGTACAAATAGTCTCAGTAGATGTGGTGCTCCATACACCTGGGACATGGGTGCATCAGGGTGATCTGCAAGAATTTCGGCATACTGTGGTCTCTCAAATTTGTAGAGTAGCTGGGTACCCAACGTTACACTGAAGTATTCTTTTATCCCTGCCACAACTTCATTAACTGCATACTCCTTATTATCTGTGTTTCCACGAGATTTCTTGTAATTTGCATAATCCTCAAGAATGGAATCCACATTCTTCTTGGCAGGAAGATAAAAGAGCTGCTTTTGCCTGGTAATTAAGTCCCAGTCATCAACAAGCCACGGTTTTAGTTCTTCAGGAATCTTTACTTTAACTTCAACTCTGTTCATGAATGTTTCCTCATTTTCAACAGTAGGATCTACCCGGGCCCTTTTCTTCCGAGGTGGCTGAGGGGTCTCACTGGTACTGCCACCATCTCCATTTCCAGGTGTTTTCTGTTTGTTCTTTTTTGTTTTCACTTCAACATTTTTCTGTTGCAGACCAGATGTCTTCTTTCCTGGGGCAGCCCCTCTCATCTTCCCTTCTGCGTACTGCTCCTGATTGGCTTTTTGAAGTTCTCGCTGTTTCTGCAAATTGGTGTCCACCTATTTGAGTACTCGGCTCTCCGGAACCCACTCATCCCAATTTTTATTCCAACCACTGTAATGTATGAAGTATTTCACTTGTTTGTCCTTTATGGCGACCTTTACACACTTTGCTTCATACAGAAGAGGCCCATGAAAGCACAGCACTCGCTCACCCTCCTGGAATTTAGGCTTCGGGTCCTGCTTCGGCGCCATTTGTAAGTGATTCGCCAAGTTTTCCCTTTTTAAAACTTGTTACAAATTAAATTGCCTGGGTTTGGTGATTCACACCTGTAATTCCAGCCCTTTGGGAGGCTAAGGTGCTCAGATCAATTGAGCCCAGGAGTTTAAGACCAGTCTGGGCAACATAGTGAGACCCAATATCTCTTTTAAAGAAATAATTATTCAAAATAATTTTGAAAGTTTCTCTTGTACAGGATATGGCACTGGCCTCAATCTGGGGCAGGGAAGAAGGTAGACTACAACAGGATAATACTCAATTACCTAGGCTGAAGTAGATTATCATTTGCGTTCATCTAGGCAATAATAGAAATGTCATAATAGAGGGATACAGGAATGAGCAAAGTACTTTGGTTTCACCAATAAGAGAGGGCTTAATTGCAATCAAGAGAGACAGAGAAGATTATAATCTTTTTACCATAGTTTATGCTCCAATGAGAACTAACAGATATCATTAATTTCTGTTAATTCTGTTTCTACAGCTGTTTTGTTTCTTTTCATCTAGTGATACACTTTCAAGAGTTCAAGTCAGAGCCTTTCTTTTCCTTACCTAAATGTTTAAATGAAGCATAATTATTTACAGCAGAATGCACAGTTCTTAAAGTGCATAGATTGCTGAATTTTGATAAATGAATACACTTGGGTAACAAACACTTTAAATTGAGATATAGAGTTCTATTTTTAAAAGTTCTATCTTTTTTTCAGTCTGTGCCCTCCCAGAATCAATCAGTATTCTGATTTCTTCTTAGTTTTGCCCTTCCTTAAACTCATAAAAATGGGATAATTCATTATATACTTGCTGTGTCTTCTAACACTCAACATGTTTTTAAGATTGACCTATATTGTAATTTGTATCAAGAACTTGTTCTTTTATTTCTAAGTAGTATTCTATTGTTTAAACATATCACGGTTTATCTATGTTCCTAATAATAGACATTTCAGCTGTTTTCAGTTTTATTGCAATTGTGAATAAAGCTGCAATGAAGATTCTTCACAGAACTCTTTGTGGACATATGTTTATATTTATTTATTTATTTAATTTTTTTTGACAAAGTCTCACTCTGTCACCCAGGCTGGAACGCAGTGGCTCGATCTTGGCTCACTGTAACCTCTGCCTCCCAGGTTCAAGCAATTCTTCTGCCGTAGCCTCCTGAATAGCTAGGATTACAGGCATGTGCCACCACACCTATATAATTTTTGTATTTTTAGTAAAAACAGGGTTTTACCATAGTACCCAGGCTGGTCTCTAACTCCTAAACTCACATGTTCCATTCCCCTCTGCCCCCCAAAGTGCTGCATTACAGGTGTGAGCCACCACACCTAGTCTAATTTATCTGGAGTAGATACCTAGAAGTAGAATTTCTGGATCATTAGGTAGGTGTTATGTTTATCTGTTATAAGAAAATGCCAATTATTAATAAGAACCTGACAAACATTTTGATACAGTGGTTGTTCTAGTCTACATTTGCACCAGCAGTGCATAAGAGAGGCAGTTGCTTTGCATCCTCTTCGACATTTAATGTACATCTTTTTTAAATTTTGGCTGTTCCAGTGAGTGGCGTCTCATTGTGCTTTTGTTTTGTTTGTTTGTTTTATTTTCTGAGACAGTTACTCACTCTGTTGCCCAGGCTGGAGTGCAGTGGATCAATCTTGACTCACTACAACCTCTGCCTCCCAGATTCAAGCGATTCTCCTGCCTCAGCCTCCTGAATAGCTGTGATTACAGGCATGTGCCGCCACACCCAGCTAATTTTTGTATCTGTAGTAGAGACGGAGTTTCACCATGTTTGTCAGGTTGGTCTCAAACTCCTGACCTCATGATCTGCCTGCCTCGGCCTCCCAAAGTGCTGGGATTACAGGCGTGAGCCACTGCGCCCAGCCCTCATTGTGCTTTTGGCGTGTGTTTCCACTAAGACTAAAGATTTTGAGCATCTTTTTCCTGTGTTTATTTTTTATTCATATGTTCCTTCTTGCTAAGTGTTGGTCCAAGTGTTTGTCCATTTATTTATGAACAAACTTTTTTTACATTTGGGAACAATCTTAGATTTACAGAAACATTGAAAATATAGGACAGAGAATTTCTGTATGCTATTCAAACAGTTTCTCCTATTGATAACATATTATATTAGGATAGAATATTTGTCAGCGTTAAGAAACCGACATTGGTATGTTAACATTAACTAAGCTACAAACTTTATTTGGATTTCACCAGTGTTTCTATTAATGTATACTTTCCCTTGTGGGTTTCAATCCAAAATTCCACATTCCATTTATTTGTCATGTTACTCTAAGTCCTCCAGTCTGTGACAGTTTTTCAGGCTTTTCTTATTTCTTGCAACCTTGATTATCTTTAGAATACTGGCCAAGTATCCTGTAAAATGTGCCTAATCTAGATTTACCCAGATTTTTTTTTTCACTTTAATGACTAGATGAGTTTTATGAGTGTTTAAGAAGAATATCACAGACGTCAACTGACTTTCTCAATACATCACATGAGGTGATATGTAATATCCGCTTGACGTTTCTGGTGATGTTAACCTTTATCACTTGGCTAAAGTAGTGTTTCCAGATTCTCTCAAGGGATAAAACTAGATAATATATGCATGTATATTTTTCTATGTATACACATATATCTATAATTTTTAAAATCTATTAATTTGGGTGCATATATGCATCTATATTTAAACATGAGTTCCTATCTATGCCTCTGACTCTAATCCAATTCTATTCTAACCTTCCTTTTCTGCTTATCTGCTACTTCTTTCTCCAATAGTGTGAAGCTGGGTTCCCAATTTCTACCATCCACTACTTACTTAATACTAGTATACATGTAAGCTGGTTTTAAAACGTTTAGCCTTAATCCCTATGATAAACAAATTTACCAATTAGAGTACAGTGTTTTCTATACAGTGTACATTTCCTTTTATCTTTAAATACATAGTTTTCAGCCAAAACATCATTTTCTCTTTCCCTTTTTTATTATTATTTTCTATTTTAAATAGTTTATTCTGGCTGGGAGTGGTGGCTCACGCCTGTAATCCCAGTACTTTGGGAGGCCAAGGTGGGGTTAATTTCCTGAGTTCAGGAGTTCAAGACCAGCCTGGCTAACACAGTGAAACCCTGTCTCTACTAAAAATACAAAAATTAGCCAGATGTGATGGTGCACATCTGTAGTCCTAGCTACTTGGAAGGCAGAGGCAGGAGAATCATTTCAACTCAGGGGTGGAGGTTGCAGTGAGCCATTGCACCGCTGCACTCCAGCCTGTGCAGCAGAACAAGACTCCATCTTGAAAGAAAAAAAAAAAAAGTTTAGCCAATATGAGTGACCATGGCCCACAGAAAGAGTCTCAAAGTGTCCTGAGAGAGTGCACTGAAGTCGGTTGTGTTACACTTTGGTTTTACATATTTCAAAGAGACAGGAGTTTGTGAAGACATAAATCAATGGAATTGTGAGTCCAGATATAGTGCCATAAATATACGGTAAAATAGTCAAATACAAATACCAATACCAATATATACCTTTCAATACGTGAAATACATTTCAATACATGAAAGGTATACATTGATTTGGACTGCAAAGGTGAGATAACATTGAAGCGGAGGCTTACGGGTTAGAGGTGGATTTACAGATTCTTTTTAAAAAAATACTTGTTTCAGGTTCAGGAATACAAAACACTATTTTCTAAAGTTACTCAGGTGAGCCTTTTCCCCCCATTTAAGAAAAAGAGCTATTTACTTTTTAAATTGTTTATTTGTGAAAATCATTTCATATATTCAAGATGCAAATCTTCTTCATAAACATGTTCTGCAGTTTTCTCCCACACTGTGGCTTATATTTTAATTTTCTCGAGAGTGACTTTTGATGAGACATTTACATTTTTATCATGTTGTTCATCAAGTTTGCTTTTATGGTTAGTGAGTTGGATTCTAAAATACCTTTGCATATCTCCAGATCACAAAGATTTTTCAAAATGTTTTCTTCTATGAATTTTGTACTTTTAGCTATTACATAATGGTCTTTAATCCATCACAAAATAATTATGTATGATGTGAGGAAGATGTCAAGCTTCAATTTTTCCAATAGATACCCAGGTAATCCAGCATCATGGGTCAAAAAGATGTTCCTTTCACATCTTAATGCCATTGGTGCCTTTGTCAAAAATTGTTTTACTGTATATTTATGATGCTATATCTGGACTAAATATTTTGTTTCATTGATCTATATGTCTATCATATGCCAATACCATATTGTCTTAATAAGCATAGCTTTATAATAAATATTAAAGACAAGTAGGGCAAATTCTCTGATTTTTTTTCTTTCAAGATTGTCTTGGCTATCTTAGCCCTTTATATTTCTTTATACACTTTGGGGTCAACTTACCAAATTCTACAAAAAGCCTGCTATATACATTGGCATTTCATTGACTTTCCAAATAAACTTGAAAATAATTGACCCATCTGCAAGATTGAGTCTTCCAACCCATAGGCATTGTATATTTTTCCATTTATGTAAGCTGTCTCAGCAGTGTTTTGTAATTTTCAGTGTAGGAGGAGTCATATATATATTTTGTTAGATTTATTCTTATGTGTCTTGTCTATTTTGTTGCTGTTGAATTGGCAACGATTTTTTAAATTTAATTGTCCAATGGTTGGTTGGTAATATACATAATATACATACATGCAAATAACTTTTTATGTTGAACTTTTATCCTGAGAACTCACTGGATTCTCTAATTTTATATGGATTTTTTTTATATTCGTTTTTTTAGGATTTGGGGTGTTCTTGTGTCATCTGCAAACGAAGTCATTTTTATGCACTATTCCTCAAACATTATGCTTCCTATTTCCTTTCTTTGTCCATTATAATATCCATGCTAGACTCTCCAGTACAATGTTGAATCAAAGTAATGGAAACATTATCACAAATGAGATGACTATATGAATTTTCTTTCGTATATTATTAGTATGTTGAATAACACTGATTGATTTTTAAATGTTAAGCCCACCTGTTTTCTTGGGATAAATTCCCCTTGGTCCTGATGTATTATCCTATTTATATGTTATTAAATTTGGTGTACTACTATTTTGTTTAGGAATTTTGCATCTTTGTTCTTGAAGGATATTGATCTTTTGCTTTTCTCATTATGTTCTTGCCAGATTATAATATCAGACTAACACTGGCCTCAGAAAATGAGTTGGAGTGTTTTCCCTTCTTCTCTATTTTGTGGAAGGTTTGTGTAAGAATGGTGTTATTTCTTCTTTACATATTTGGTAGAATTTACCAGCAAGTTCATGTGGACCTGGAGTTACTTTGTGGAAAGTTTTTAAACTTCAAATGCAATGTTTTTAGCAGAAGCAGGACTATTCAGAACTACAGGAGATTATATAGTAATAAACAGTTTTCTGTTCCTTCTTGAGTAAGCTTTGGTAGTTTGTGTCCTTTAAAAAGCATGTGTATTTTGTCTAAGTTGCAGAATTTATTGGCATAAAAAATGTTGATAATATTGCCTTGATTTTGTTTAATATCTTTAAGACTTTTAATGATATTCCCCCTTTATTCCTGATATTGGAATTGATGCCATCTGTCGTTTAAAAAAAATCAGTCTTATTAGGTGTTTACTAAGTTTATTGATTTTTTTGGAGGTGGGAGGATCATTTGAGAATGAAAGCTAAGATAATTCCTTTACACAAGGCAGTGCATCTTAGATGGATTTAAGAAAAAGATGTTTGCGTTAGGAAAGGGTTTTAGTAGATTTTATAGAAACAGATAAGTTTGTTTGCTTAAGTTATGTATTACTGGATAAATTAGCAAATATTCAGTATTTGATAAAGTAAATTTTTGACCCTTACAGATTTGTAATTCAGAACTAATAGTAGTAGCTCTCATTATTAAAGACCTGCTTTGTGCCAAACAGTTAATGGGTGTAATTTTATTTATTCCTACCAAGAATTTTATGAAGTAGGAACTGAGAAGATAATTATGTGAGATTTTAGCTAAAATACTACCTTGTATTTAGTGATATCTTTGTTTGCTTGCTTTCTGTTTCATTGATTTCTGTCCTTCATTATTTTCTTCTAGTTACTTTAAATATACCATCCTCATTTTTGTAGCTTTTTAAGATGAAGCTTAGATCATTAGTTTTAGATCTTTCTTGATTTCCACTACAAGCATTTAAGGCAATAAATTTGCTTCTTGGCACCAGTTTAGCTGCATCCAAAACAATTGTGATCTATTATGCTTTTATTATGCCATAAATCAAAATATTTTTTATATTTTCCTTATGATCTTTTCTTTGACTCAAAAATAGTTAAGAAATGTGTTATTTTGTTTAATTTGTTTTTGTTATTGTTTTTAATTTAATTCCGTTATTATCAGAGAATATAGTCTATGTTATCAGTCCTTTGAAATTTACTGAGATTTGTTTTATGGCCCAGTGTAGTCTAACTTGAGTGTTTTGTGTGCTTAAAAGAATGTGTATTATGCATATGTTGAGTGTTCTATAATATATATTGTGTCAATGTGGTCAACAGTATTACTTGAATTTTTCACATACTTACTGACTTTTTATTTACTTGTTCTCTCTATTACTCAGAGAGGAATATTAAAATCTCTAAATATGTTTGTAGATTCGTCTGTACTTCCCTTTAGCTTTATAAGTTTTTGCTCCTTCTATTCTTAAGCTTTATGGTTAGGTATGAATGCAGTTAGGATTGCTTTGTCTTTCTGTTGAATCTCTCTTTTAGTCCTTATGAAATATCCTCCTTTTTCCCTCTTGTTCCTTGTTCTACAGTCTACATCATCTCCTTTAAAATAGCATTTCGGTATTCTTTTTTGACAGAGTCTCGCTCTATTGCCCAGGCTGGAGTGCAGTGGTGTGATATTGGCTCACTGTAACTTCTGCCTCTCAGTCACAAGCAATTCTCCTACCTCAACCTCTTGAGTAACTGGGATTACAGGCACACACCATCATGACTGGCTAATTTTTATATTTTTAGTAGAGACAGGGTTTCACAATGTTGGTCAGGCTGGTCTCGAATTCCTGACCTTGTGATCCACACTCCTCGACCTCCCAAAGTGCTGGGATTACAGGCATGAGCCACCATGCCCAGCCCAATCTATGGTTTTTATTTTGAAGTACATCAATGGCTGCCGGGCATGGTGGCTCATGCCTGTAATCACAGCATTTTGGGAGACCAAGGCACACGGATCACCTGAGGCCAGGAGTTTGAGACCAGCCTGGCCAACCTGGCGAAATCCCATCTCTCCTGAAAATACAAAAAATTAGCCAGGTGTGGTGGTGAGTACCTGTAATCCCAGCTACTCCGGAGGCTGAGGCAGGAGAATGGCTTGAATACAAGAGGTGGAGGGTGGAGTGAGCTACTCCAGCCTGGGTGACAGAACGAGACTCCATCTCAAAAGAATAATAAAAATCAAATAAATCAAAAAGTATATCAAAAGCAAGCATCATAGAGTGTTTTTTTAAATGTTTCTTCTGAATCTGCCTTTTAATTGAAATGTTTCTTTCATTTGCATTTAATACACATAATAATTATAATTTTTAATTTAAGTCCACTATTAGTAGTTTGTTACTTGTATCCTCTGTTTTTTTTTTTTGTTGTTGTTGTTTCTTTGATCTTCTTTTCCGGCCTTCTTTTGGAATAATCATGTATTTTTTAGTATTTTATCTTATCTTCTGTATTGAAAATTTTTCTTGTTGGTATTAATTTTTAGTAGTTGCACTGAAGATTACACTATGCATCTTTAACTTATCACAGTTCAGATGAATCAGTACCATGCCCTGCCATGTATAAGAAATTTACTGTACTGTATTTCTCTATTTCTATTTTTTGTGTTACTCCCACCTATTCTGTACATCCCCCAAAATGCTGTTTGCTTTAAAAATCAAATATCTTTTTTCCCCAACTTTTATTTTAAGTTCAAGGGCACATATGCAGGATGTGCAGGTTTGTTACATAGGTAAACGTGTGCCACGGTGGTTTGCTGCACAGATCATTCCATCACCTAGGTATTAAGACCAGCCTCCATTAGCTGTTCTTCCTGATGCACTTCCTCCTCTCACCCCCACCCTCTGACAGGCCCCAATGTGTGTTTTTCCCTTATATGTGTTCATGTGTTCTCATCATTCAGGTCCCACTTATCAGTGAGAACATGTAGTGTTTGGTTGTCTGTTTCTCTGTTAGCTTGCTGAGATTTATGGCTTCTAGCTCCATCCATGTCCCTGCAAAAGGACAGGATCTCATTTTTTTTTTTATGGCTGCATAGTATCCCATGTTGTATATGTAGTGCATTTTCTTTATCCAATTGATCATCAGTGGACATTTGGGTTGATTCCATGCCCTTGCTATTGTGAATAGTGCTGCAGTGAACATACATGTGCATATATCTTTATAATAGAATTATTTATATTTCTTTAGGTATATACCTAGTAATAGGATTGTTGGATCAAATGGTATTTTTGCCTCTAGGTCTTTGAGGATTCACCACAGTGTTTTCCACAACAGTTGAACTAATTTACATTCCCACCAACAGTGTAAAAGCATTCCTTTTTCTTCATAACCTTGCCAGGACCTGTTGTTTTTTGACTTTTAAATAATTGCCATTCTGACTGGCATGAGATGGTATCTCATTTTCATTTTGATTTGCACTTCTCTAATGACTGGTGATGTTAAGCTTTTTTTTCATGTCTGTTGGCCACATGATGTCTTTTTTTGAGAAGTATCTGTTCTTGTACTTTGCCCACTTTTTAATGGTTTGTGTGTGTGTGTGTGTGTGTGTGTGTGTGTGTGTGTATACACATTTGTTTGAGTTCCTTGTAGATGCTGGATGTTAGACTTTTGTCATATGGATAAATTGTAAAAATATTCTCCCATCCTGTAGGTTGTCTGTTCACTCTGATGATCATTTCTTTTACTGTACAGAAGCTATTTAGTTTCATTATATCCTATTCGTTAATTTTTGCTTTTGTTGTAATTGCTTTTGGTGTCTTCATCAGGAAATCTTTGCCGGTGCCTATGTCTTGAATGATACTGCCTAGATTTTCTTCTAGGGTTTTTATAGCTTTGGGTTCTACATTTAAGTCCCTAATTTATCTTGAGTTAATTTTTGTATAAGGTATAAGGAAGGGGTCCAGTTTCAATTTTCTTCATATGGCTAGCCAATTCTCCCAGAACTATGTGATAAATAGGGAATCCTTTTCCCATTGCTTATTTTTGTTAGGTTTGTCAAAGATCAGGTGGTTGTAGGTGTGCAGTCTTATTTCTGGGTTCTCTATTCTGTTCCATTGGCCTGTGTGACTGCTCTTGTACCAATCCCAGCCTCTTTTGGTTACTGCAGCCTTGTGGGACATATTGAAGTCAGGTGGTGTGATGCTTCCAGTTTTGTTCTTTTTGCTTGAATTGTCTTGGCTATTCGGGTGCTTTTTTGAATCCATATAAATTTTAAAATAGGCTGGGCATGGTGGCTCACACCTGTAGTCTCAGGAGGCTGAGGCAGGCGGATCATGAGGTCAGGAGTTTGAGACCAGCCTGACCAACATACTGAAACCACGTCTCTGCTAAAAATACAAAAATTCATTGGGTGTGGTGGCGCGCACCTGTAGTCCCAGCTGCTCAGCAGGCTGAGGCAGGAGAATTGTTTGAACCTGGGAGGCAGAGGTTGCAGTGATCCAAAACCACACTATTGCACTACAGGCTGGATGACAGAGTGAGACTCTATCTAAAAAAAAAAATTTAATAGTTTCTTCTAGTTCTGTGAAAAATGTCAATAGTAGCTTAATGGGAATAGCATTAAATCTCTGTGCACATAAACTAGAAAATCTAGAAGAAATGGATACATTCTTGAACACATACACCCTTTCCATACTGAACCAGGAACAAATTGAATCCATGAATAGAACAATAATGCATTCTAAAATTGAAGCAATAATAAATAGCCTATTGATCCAAAAAAACTGAGTACTGGACATATTAACAGCTAAATTCTACCGGAGGTACAAAGATGGGCTGATACCATTTCTGCTGAAACTATTCCAAAAAACTTATAAGGAGGGACTCCTCCAAAACTCTTAGTATGAGGCCAGCATCATTCTGATACCAAACTGTGGCAGAGATACAACAAAAAGAGAAAATTTCAGGGCAATATCCTTGATGCACATTGATGCAAAAACCTCAATAAAATACTAGCAAACCAAATCCAGCAGCACATCAAAAACTTATTCATCACAGCCAAACAGGCTTCATCCCTGGGATACAAGGTTGGTTTAACATATACAAACCAATAAATATGGTTCATTATATAAACAGAACTAAAGACAACAACCACGATTATTTCAGTAGATGCAGAAAAGGTGTTTGATAAAATTCAACATCTCTTCATGTTAAAAACTCTCAATAAACTAGGTATTGAAGAAGCATACCTCAAAATAATAAGAGCCATATATGACAAACCCACAACCAATATACTGAACGGGCAAAAGCTGGATGCATTCCTATTGAAAAACAGGCACAAGACAAGGATGCCCTCTCTCACTACTTCTGTTCAACATGGTATTGGAAGTTCTGGCCAGGGAAATCCGGCAAAAGAAACAAAGAAAAGGCATCCAAATAGGAAGAGAGGAATTCAAACCATCTTGTTTGCAGATGATGTGATCCTATATCTAGAAAACCTTATTGTTTCAGTCCTAAAGCTTCTTAAGCTGATAAACAACTTTATCAAAGTTTCAGGATACTCAATCAGTAAGCAAAATTCACTAACATTTTTTTATACCAACAACAGGCAAGCAGAGAACCAAATCATGAATGAACTCCCATTCACAATTGCTACAAAAAGAACAAAATACCTAGTGAGACAGATAACAAGAGAAGTGAAGGACCTCTTCAAGGAGAACCTAACCACTGCACAAAGAAATCACAACAAACAAATGGAGAAACATTCTGTGCTCATGGATAGGAAGATTCATGACAATAGCCATATTACCCAAAGCAATTTATAAAATAAAATCTCTTTCAACGAAATTGTGAAGTATTATCAAAAGTCTTGGATATTTGGCAAAATATTTTATCATTTCTATGACTTTTAAAATTTTTCGGTAATTCTGAAATTCCAATTGTTATTATTTTTCTTTCCCCTGAAATGTTCCTTCAGCATTTTATTTGTTGCAGACATGCTGGCAATGAATACTCTGTGATATGATCTATTGAAAAATGACTTATTGGCCACATTTTTAAATAATATTTTTACTCATATTGAATATGACTTTGACATGCTTTTCCTTCCCTTCCAGTCCTCTAAAGACATCACTGCTTTGTCTTGTCCATTATTTTTTCTATAAGTTTTCAGTCACTTTTATAATGGTCCCTTTGTATGTGATATATCTTTTTACTCCTTAGGAGTCTTGGGATTTTCTCTCTTTTTTAAAATTTATAATATTTTGACTAGACTGTTTCTAGGCATAGTTTTCCATGTATTTATTCTCTTTGTAATTCACTGGACTTCTTAGAACTGTAAATTTTTTTAATCAAACTTGTAAAGTTTTAGAAAAATAATTTCTCAGATATTTTTGTCTTTCCCACTTTTTCTATTCTTTTCGAGATTCCAGCTACATGACCACTTGATACTGTCACACAGAAAACTGGCACTGTAGGTTTATTTTTCAGTATTTTTTCTCTCTGGTTTTATCCTGAACAATTTCTATTGTCCTATCTTCCAGCAGAGTAAACCTTTCTTTGGCAATTCATTCATTCTTTTGAACTCTTTCAGTGTATTGATAATTTAATGTATTTTTCATATCTAGAATTTATACTTTGTTCTTTTTAAAATCATTTTCAGTTTACTGCCAAGATTCCTATTTGTTCTTCCATTTTTCCTTTAATATTATATAAATTTTGAACATATTTATAATTGTTATTTCAAAAATCTTTGTCTTCTAGTTCCACTATTTTGATAATCTATGGATTGGTTTCTTTTGGATCATATTTTCTTGCTTTTTTGCATGTATCGTATTTAATATACTAGACATGTTTTATAGAAAAACTTTTTTCTCCTAAGGAGAGCTCTGCCCTACCTTTGGTGACTTAAGGGAGGCAGTAATAATTCAGAAATTATTAATATCGAGTTAATGTGTAACTGAGCCTCAACTTTAAGCAGATTATGTTCACTTTTGGTTATGTCAACCTCAGTCTCACAGTAATGAGATTGTGAAATTGTCTTTTTTTTTTTTTTTTTTTTTTGAGATGGTGTTTCATTCTTGTTGCCCAGGCTGGAGTGCAATGGCCCGATCTTGGCTCACCGCAACCTCTGCCTCCTGGGTTCAAGTGATTCTCTTGCCTCAGCCTCCTGAGTAGCTAGGACTACAGATGCGTGCCACCACGCCCAGCTAATTTTTTTGTATTATTAGTAGAGACGAGGTTTCACCGTGTTAGCCAGGATGGTCTTGATCACCTGACCTTGTGATCCATCCACCTCTGCCCCCAAAAGTTCTGGGATTACAGGCGTGAGCCACCGCGCCCTGCCAAAATTGTCTTTTTGACTAGTTTGTGAGCCTAGATTCAAAGCTTTCAAGCCATAATACATCCATTCTTGGTTGCTTTTGAAGCCTATCTTCACTTCCCTTTTCTCAGTAAACTTGGAAAAGGGTAAGGTAGGAAGACTTTTTATGATGAGCAAATTAGAGTTTCACTTGAGAATTTTGCAAAACCGTCTTTCGTGGCTGACCCTACAGTCACCCATAGTTCTGTTGACCTCTTTTAAACAAGGTAAGTTTCTTGATCATTGGCAGATCTCCTTTTCTGTTGCCTGCACCTGCATTACTTGCCCCTGAAAGCTGCTGTAACTTACCACATTTCAGTAATCCTACAAAATGTACGTCTTTTATACTCTCCAGATTTTCTTGGTATTACCAGGAGTGCAAAGTCAACTGTTCATGCTTCTTTACACTCGAAATCACAGGCAGAATTTTTATATTTGACTTCCCTCTCTAAGTCCTTGTCTCCCAAGTAGCGATAAAGAGATAGCACTCAATTTTATAATTTTTATTTTACTCGTATTCAGGTATACCATTTATTTGACTATTTGTAGATAATTGTCATGGTTTTATATTTTTTTCTTAAGAATACATGAAATTTAACAAAGTACAAATTTTATTTTGGTATTTTGACATCATGTTACCTGGTAAATATAACATTGTAATGGTATTTATTTCCTTGTGCTTTCCCACAACAAAAATAAACTTTCAGCTACAGGCCATTTACTGTCTTTCAGTTTTTTTAAATAAAATTAAGAAAAATTGACTCTCCTTTTATAAAATATATTTCCCTAAAGCTATTGCTTCTTTTGAGAATCACCATAAGAAACGAAATTCCAATAACTAGAAGCTCTAACTTTGTTACACTTACATTTTATGGTGAATAAATTATGGTATTATAGAAAGAGCATCAAGGGCTTTGGGTTTCTGAAAATAAGGGATTAATATACACTCTCTACCTCTTAGTATTAATAGCTGTGTGATTTGGGGCTGGTCATATTCTCATCTATAACATGAGGGTAATACTATTTACTTCATCAAGTGTCTGTGAAGCTTAAATTAGTTTTCAAAGTGAAATATCGATACCTGTGTATATACAAAAGTTGTCCAAGAAGGAACACAAACCTGGGGAAAGTATGGCTGACTTTCCTAGATTATCATGTGGAGTTTTGAGGGAAAAGTATCTTAATATTACATATTTATAAAAATATTTTTTGGCTGGGCCCAATGGTTCACACCTGTAATCCCAGCACTTTGGGAGGCCTAGATCACAAGGTCAGGAGTTCGAGACCAGCCCAGCCAACATGGTAAAACCCCCTCTCTACTAAAGTTACAAAAAAGTAGCCAGGCATGGTGGCATGTACCTGTAATCCCAGCTATTTGGGAGGCTGAGGCAGGAGAATCGCTTGAACCAGGGAGGTAGAGGTTGCAGTGAGCTGATATCACGCCATTGCACTCCAGCCTGGTGATAGAGCAAGATTCTGTCTCTCTCTCTCTCTCTCTCTCTCTCTATATATATATATATATATATATATGATGAAGTATGAAATGATGATAAATTTGGGGTGGGGCTGGGGAAACCATCCCTCCAAATTTTACATTCCCATATATAATTAATCTGCAGCCCCTGAGAAGTATTTTAGTGAAAATATCTGGGAAACTCCAGGCTGAGGTATAAAACATGACCAGAATTATTTGGCACTCAGCATGTGCTAAGGTAAGCTGTTTTTCTAGTTACTTAATTGAGTGATTATCTAGGACATAATATAGCTTTAGAATTTTTTAGTCACTAATGTGCCACGCTTTGTTGTCAACATTTAGATTGTTTTCATTTTCATATGAGAAATTTTATTAAAACTTGTAAACATCATTTTTAAGACTAAGAGTATTGAAATATCTTCTTCGTTTTTAAAACTTTAATTGTGTCTTGACTCTTTGGAGGCTTTTTTAGTGATTTGTCTTTGATTATTTCTCCTGGGATACATGGGAATCATTATGTCATTCTTTCCATTGTCCTGATCCTGGATTGAATAATAGAAGATCCTTAACTTCTGGTGAACCATTTAAAAAAAGGCAATATAAATTCATTGAGTTTTAACCATGCTATCATAATTTTATGCATGAATGATTTCTGTTTTATATTTTGATTATATATGTAGATCACCTCACACATCATAGAGCCTTCCTTTTGAAAAATCACATAATGTAAGAGTCACTAGGGACCCATTCAGAGGAAATGAATACATTAGGTATGTGGGCCTAGAGATAATTTGGAAATCAACCTTCACTTCTCCTGTATACTTAATGTACCTTAGGTCATAGCTTAATATAAAATTACTCATCATATGGTTCAAAGCTTTCTATTTAAAAAAGATATTGGAATGATCATTAATTTCTTTCTTATTTTTATTTTATTTATTTATTTTTTTTGAGACAAAATCTTGCTCTGTTGCCCAGGCTGAAGTGCATTGGGTCATCTTGGCTCACTGTAAGCTCTGCCTCCCTGGTTCAAGCCATTCTCCTGCCTCAGCCTCCCGAGTAGCTGGAATTATAGGGTGGGCCACCATGCCTGGTTAATTTTTGTATTTTTGGTAGAAATGGAGTTTCGCCTTGTTGGCCAGGCTGGTCTCAACTCCTGACTTCAAGTGATCCACCTGCCTCACCCTCCCAAAGTGCTGGGATTACAGGTGTGAGCCACTGCACCTGGCAATCATTATTTTAATTTCTAACCTGGTTTCTTTAGGAAACACTCTATAAACAAATAAATTTAAGTGACAGAAATAACTACTTTCTTTTAATTTAAGGTAAATTATTCTGGCAAATATACTGCAAGTCAGTCTACCTGAAATATAGTTAAATTATTTAAAATTATTTAAAATTCTTCAAGTTTCCTGTTAGCAACAAGAGAAAATTCTATTTCTGAAAGCTGACTAGGAAATAATATTCTGCATCTTATTCCCTGTACCATACTCCATTATTCCTTAGTAGTCTTTTTCTTTTTACAGTGCAGACTGGTCTCGTAATTGTCCTTCTTACTCTTTGAGAGTTGTTCCAGCTACTCAACACTTTCTCACACCGTTCTCTTTGCCTAGAATATCCTGATTTCTTTTTCTCTTACTCCTATATCCATCTACAGTAGTCCAGTTCAATCTGTTCTGTCTCTGGGTTCTTGTAACATTGAATGAAAGTTGTTTCTTGTCTCTTGAGTCAGATAGCAAATGACACATGTTTTATGACTCTTATCTTCCAGATTAGTTATGAAAGTAATTCAACACTTGTTTAATGCTGGGCTAAAAATTTTAAAAAGCACTCAAAACAATGAAGTGTTTCTTGAAATCAGGGTTAAATTTTTTTTTTTAATTACTGGGACTATATGGGTTTTTAAAACTTTTCCCTGATTTAATTGATTTAATAATGATCTACTTACAAGTAATTGTATTTTGGTGTTGGTTTTGTGTATAACACTTGTTTTCTTTATTCCCTCATCAAACATGTATTCATTGTTTGTCCAATTGTGTCAGGAATTCTACCTCCTGGAATTATAAATGCAAATAGAGCAGGCATGATCCTTGCACTTACAGAACCTAATAATCTAATGGAAGAAACCAACATTAAATAAACAAACACATAATTTGTTATATTTATATTAAAAGCTGCAAGGAAAAGTAGAGGGGATGATAAGAACATATAACAGAGGAATCTGGCTTACACTGGGGAGGTTGCTGCAGAAAAGTTTCCTGAGGAAGTGACATATACAGGGCTTCTTTGTACATAGCATTTCCCTTTGAGAAAGACTCAACTTCAAAGGAGAGGCAGAGAAATACTGGGTAAGCTGGAGAAGAATAGAGGGAAAGGATACAGAGAGTGAGGGAGAAGGGAAAAGAGATAGAATAGGGTATAGGAGGAAGAGAAGCATTGCCCTTATGATCATTGAAAGGTTGATTCCCCATCCAGGTTAAGTTGGCTTCAACCCTATGTAAGCTTTTTGTTGCTTTGCATTTGAAATAGGATGAAGAATTGTATTGTCTCTGGTTCTTCCAACTTTGAGTCTGTGGTCCTTTGGCCATTAATCCATTCAGCAAATATTTCCTGAGCATGTTGTATACACCAGCACTCCTCTATGTGTTGGTGATACTGTGATAAGGTAGGATTCTTATCTTGAGGAAAAGAAGCAAATAACAACACACTTTGCACAAAGGTAGAGTAATTGGATTAGTGCTATCGCAAAAAAATCCAAAAGTTGTGCAAGCTTCAATACGGACACAGTGGAACAAAGGATGATATTTCTTATGAAACATCTACATTATTGTTGTTCTGACCATAATTTCAGCTAAACTGGTCAGGATAGTTTAATTTGACTCGTAAAAGACTTTAGGCTATTCCTTGTACAGGATAGGACTCAGAACAAACTATGCTGTTTCTTTCTCAGGTAAAATTCTAATAAAATAAAATATGAGGTTTAATAAAAAAGTAGAGAATAATTTTGAAGTATTTCATAGAAGACAGAATTAGTTGCATTCACTTTGCTCTTAGGATGGATGGTTCACTGTGTAATAATAATGAACATTTATTCATTGTTCATTATATGCCAGCCATTCTTCTAAGCACTGTTTTCACATCTTGACTCATTTAACCCTCACTGTTGGGTCCAGAGTTCCTGTTTTAATTATCACTATACACTTCCCATCCAGACATCTTCACTCTGTCCTGCTTATGTGATAGTTTAATATCTTTGAATCTCAGGTCCAGTCTGATACCAGGTGATGTGGCTGGGTTGTTTTCTCCTAAAATTGGCCTCCCTGAATCACTATTTAGATCTATGATTATAGTGAATCTTCCCTTCCTAAGCTCCTGCCAGAGTTTGAGGCCAGGGATGCAGTCCTAATTTATTGTTTTTCAACAATGACTGTCTAGGATTCCATTAATTATGTTGTCATATAGATATGCCAGTGCCACTGTCCAAGACGTTAGGTGCTCAATAAATTCTAATTGATTAACTGACCTATCAGCTACATACATTGTTAGTCACTTCAGCAGATATAAAAAAATCACTATTCAATGAATATAAAATTCACTAATTTTTTTTATTTTAAAGCACATATGTCAAAGAAGTAGTTTCTAGGGTAGAATTTATTATGATTTCATGTGGGAATATTTCTTTCTTTCCCCAAACAATTTCTAAAGAGTAGGCATGACCTAAATAGGAATGTGTATTGTATTCATCATGATTAAAACTGTTTACATTTGGGGTACTCTGAGATGTCAATATAGTTTAAATCATAAGAAATATTTGATTTAAATTGCCTTTCCCAATTTCTTCTGATCAAAAAAGAAAATCTCTCTTTATAGAAAAGGCCCATGTATTCTTTACATGCATGTACTTTTCTAAAAGGACAGATATTAGATGCTGTTAACTTTACTCAGAGCATGTTTTAGATGTCACTCTTACTTAGCAAACCCCAAATTATCTTACCGTTATGTGGAGGCTAACTTTCAAAAGTTATCTAGAAGGAAGCTATCGTATACTCACCCATTCCTGCTTACTAAAAGTAATTTCTCCTTATAATCTACCTTCGTTTTTACCTGGAGGTGGGGAATATGTGTCCTCTTTTCCCTATCTTGTGTATCACATTAGTTTTCTTACTTGTTCTTTGTGCAGCAGTAGTATCTTAATGGAACAATTTGGATTAATATGTCCTTTTCAATTTTCATATATGTTTTAGCAAATCTGTATAGTGTTATTAGAAAGATTCAGTTTTATAATAAGTAGGGCTAGTTGATAAGAGTAGCCCATGGAAATTCTAAAATGTTACTCTGTTCTCAGCATTTTTTTTTAAGTTTCAGCAGCAGATTTAGCAGAAGGTTCTATACACAAATTACAGTTTGTTCTTGAGTTGGTTGCCAGAATGTTAAGCTTAACTAAATGTCCACAGTTGTCCCTACCACCACCACTTTCTCTACCCACTTTGTGGCTTCGAGGAACAGACTGTATGCAGTTGTCAATGATTATTTATTAACTGTTAATTGCCACCTGTTTCAGGATCCCCAAACAATTATTTAATGTAAGCTGCTTCTTCCATCGAAGACTTTTCTTTAAGAAAGTGTCAGAAACGGTATGGTCAAGTAGTTCAGAAAGTTCTAACTTTGGATAATTGCATTAGATTGTTTACAAACGAGGCTTTTTTAGTTACCATGTATGTGGTCATTTAACTTTGGGAAAGTTGGACAAAGTTTCTTTAACAAATGAAATAATGTTCTACTGCAGTTTCTAGTGTAGTTTTTGAAAGAGTAATAGAATCATCTTGTCCACAAATCTGGCATTCTTTCTTTTTAAAAGGCAGCTGTATACGAATTATTTTTCTTTCTGATTGCCAGTTAAAATCACATGCAGTAGACCCAGAAAAGAAAGACTAAGATAGTCCATTTGAATAATTCTATATGGAGTCATTTCTTGCAAAGTCACATGAACAATAATTTTCCTTTGGTCTTAAAATTTCTGATATTTACAAATGTTTTATACATTTTTTTAAAAAACTTAGAGATCAAAACTCAGTTACCTGAGTATATAAATTCAGAAACTGAAATCCACATAAAAAAAATCTGACTTTCTCCAGACTGCATATTTGGTTGGCAATAGAGTCAGGGCTAGGATCCAGTTCTTCTGATTCCTAGACCACAAACCCAACTGCAATTTAAATGAACAAAGTTTTAACTTCTTATCCATTTTTTTTTGAACTGATGTTCTTTATTCTTCCCTTAAGATTATATCTGAGTTTGGTCAGTAAGGAAGTAATTTTGACTGGAAGGAAATGTTGGCCAAGAGGTCACTTAACTACCCTCTTCCTTTAGCTCCAGGACATCACAGATTGTGCATCAGCTAACAGGGAATGCCTGTGGGTCTCCAGAAGCAGCCCAGGGACCCCCGCTGAATGTTTATATTAGCCAGTTTTCTTTTCTGAAGAAGGAACTTTCATGTTCTCAAAACATTAAAATGTCTGAAAATTGTACAACTCTGAACTACTTCAGCAAACTTATGTATGCAACATGACTTATATAATGAGAAGTTCCAAGAATTATGCTTCTTTGATTTGACTTTTCAACACATGGCATCATCACTGACAATTCTAGAGGGGAAAAAAAGACCCAGTAATGCATAGTTTGACTTGGTTTCTGGTTCTAAATCCAACTTTATAACCTGGAGGTACATTAAATCAGATGCAATTGTGAAGCTGCAGAATTTAAATTTTATAACATTTTTCTAGTCATAGTAAAGTCCTTGTAGTACAGGGAGTGCATTAGATGCTTATATCTTTTTCTTTCTGTCTGTGTGTGTTGAACCACTTGTCTGGAATTCTAAATAAACTTCTAGAGTATACTTATTCTCTTCTCAATTCACTGTTTTATCGATTATTTAGCTTTCCAGACTAAGCATTACCACTTCTGCAAGACCTTTATCTGGCTACTTCCTTTAGTTCAAACAGGGCAGTATGCATCCTCTATGAACCCCCATGCTACCATCTTTCTATCTTGACACTAACCTTACTGTGCTGCTTGTCCTTCACACTAGTCTCCAAGCTTTTTTTTTCTTCTTCAGTTTTTGAGCTCTGGGATACACGTGCAGGATGTACAGGTCAATTACATAGATAAACGTGTGTCACGGTGTTTTGCTGCACAGATTATCCCATCACCTAGGTATTAAGCCCATTAGCTATTCTTTCTGATGCTCTCCTTTCCCCGACAGGACCTCTGACAGGCCGCAGTGTCTGTTTTTCCCCCATCACGTGTCCATGTATTCTTATTCAGCTCCCACTTACAAGTGAGAACATAGTGTTTGGTTTTATGTTCCTGCATTAGTTTGTTGAGAATAATGGCTTTCAGCTTCACCCTGTTCCTGCAAAGAACGTGATCTCATTCCTTTTTATGGCTGCATAGTATTCCATGGTGTATATGTGCCGCAGTTTCTTTATCCAGTCTATCATTGATGGGCACCTAGCCTGGTTCCTTGATTTTGCTATTGTGAATAGTGTTGTAGTGAACACACACGTGCATATCTTTATAATAGAAAGATTTATATTCCTTCTGGGTATAGACACAGTAATGGGATTGCTGGGTCAAATGGTGTTACTGCCTTTAGGTCTTTGAGTGCTCGTCACACTTTCACAGTGATTGAAGTAGTTTACATGCCCACCAATAGTGTAAAAGCATTCCTTTTTCTCCACAGCCTTGCCGGCATCTGTTGTTTTTTAACGTTTTTAATAATAGTCATTCTGACTAGTGTGAGATGGTATCTCATTGTGGTTTTGACCAGCATTTCTCTAATGATCAGTGTCATGGAGCTGTTTTTCATATGTTCATTGGCTGCATGTATGTCTTCTTGATTTCTGACTTAATTTCACTGTTTACCCAAGCTTCTTGAAAGTTGATTAAGCAGTAAAACATTAGCATCAACCATCCATCCATTATCCTAACATTAAAACTGACCATGTTTGAACCTGTAGTGTTCAATATTTCCACAACCTAGTGGACACTCAAGACATATTTGAATGAACAAATAAGTAAACATATTTATTTTATTAGTTAATGGGCTTCACTGCACAGCTTACTACTCTTTGGTGACCCTTTTCAGCTAGTGAAACAGAGAACTCAGGGACAACACTTCAAAAGGATTTCAAAAAAAGGCTCTGGGTGATTATTGAGGGTATACTTAGGCAAGCGTTGCTACAGGTTGTGTCCTTCTTTTTAATAAATAATCACTAAGTCCAGGCTTTTTGCTTAGTGGATGCTTCTTTAAGGATAATGTGGCAAAAGAATAAGCACATCTTTGCCAAAGCATTCCTGTTGAAGAAGTGGAAGGAGCAAAAGAGAATATTTAGGGAGAGCTGTGGCTTTGGTTTTGTAATTTTGAAGCCAGGTTTTATAAGGAATAAGTCTTCATTTTTTTACTCCAGTATTAGCTCAGTGGGAAGACATTTTCTTGCAATCTTGGGAAAATTCATTGAAGTTCCCAGAGGTTCTAAAAGAGTCTGGAACCAGGAGTCAAAAAACAAGAATGCTTGTTCAACTCCATGCATTTATAAGCTGAGCTTGGTCAAGGTGTTTAACCTCTCTAAGCCTTAGTCTCTTCAAATTTCAAGTGGGGATAAAATCATTCTTACTTCATAGTAAGATAATGTATGTGAGAGCATCTGGAGATGCAATCATGAAAACTAATTATTACTACTTAAAAATGTGACTGCAATTGACAGGTCAAAAATAAATTCCGAATTGTTAGTTTCCTAAAATTCAGATTTTTAGATGGACAAAAGTATTGATTATTCAAATGCTTTTCCTTGCATATAACCCCATATAAACATATGCGCCTAAAGCGTATAACTATATTTTGAAGTCTAAGTGACTCCTTCATGGTTGCTAAGACTTTTTTCTTGCTCTTGGTAACTCAATCTGGGGTCATAAATGTTGTTTTTTTATAAGACCACTTTGCGTATTTGGACAGAGGCAAGTTTATAGGAATCTGTTTTTAAATGTATTTGAATGTTGACTGGAAACCAGCAGCAATAATTGTATCCTATTTGATACTGGGAAAAGCTGAAAACTGTGGGCATTCTGCAAAAATTCAGGCACTAGTGGTTAAATTTTAGAGGCTTTTTACAAATCTCTCTAGAAGAATGCATGCCACATTGCCAAGGCTATTTCCCGTATGCTGAGCACTTCCTATTTTTCAGTCCTGCGTTTAAAGCAGTCAGATAAATTACCCAGGGGGTATTCCTGTTCTTTTGATTAATAGTTTTAGGTAGTCTAAAAGTCTTTACCACTAACCCTCATCCAGATGCCTATCATTACCCTTAACAGACAAGAAGTGGAAAGCAGTCTTCGTTCTTTTTACCTAAAATCATGTTCATATGAGCAGATTTTGCTGATGACAATACCAGGAATACTTAGTAACATCGAGGGAAAAATTTTCTTGGAGCTAGACATAAGAAAAAGTATGTTCTTGTGAGTGTAAAATGTATTTTCTCTTTGGATCTTAAGATGCCCAAATTCCAAAGCAGCAATTGGGTGAAATAGTCCTTGGTAAGTTTTGATTTCTAACTCAAACGGGGGGATGCTTCTTTTATTCCTTGTGATGACAAGGGAGGAAATCCACACAAGTACACTGCCTCTGAATCTTTATAAGCCCCTTGATTTCAAAGAAAATTGACAAACTACTTTCAAGAGACTTTAAAACTAAATATATGCTCTGGAAGTAGAAGCCACATTTTATTTGCTTTCTTTTGTAAATCTAGATACCTGGAAAAGTACTATGACAATAATGAATATAATAAAGATATACCAGCTCTGTTATTACCAATTTTTAGTAAGAAATAATGCTATGACTTTCTCACTTTATTTCAGCTGGAAATGTTTGCCTCTCAATTTTAATTTATATATATATATATATATATATATATATATATATATATATATATAAAACTTTATATATTTATATAAAGATATAATATTTAATTTATTTCATACTTAAAAGCTATCCTTGAGGATTTTGACAAACTATTTAAACATCAGTGTCAAGTGAACTTAATGCCCTTTGCACTTACCATACTTCTTTTTGGTTACAAGATTAAAAGCCAGTTTAGTTGGACAACTGAGGAGTACATAAATCTTTTTAGAACGATATTTTCAATAATTATACTTACAGCTTTGCAGGTAATTTTTAACCACCATTCACTTGCCTAAAATTATTTATTTCTGGTTCAAAAATAATTTTCCAGCCTTAATGCAATATTTAACATAATACTACTACTTTAATGAAGCTGATAATGTTGGCAAATTGAAAATATAAATATACTGTTTCAAAAAATCCATTCCCTTTTATTTCATTATATTTGGAGTCTATAACTTGAACTGGCTATCGAGATAGGAGTGTTCAGAAACGAATCATACACTAACTTACTTAATATTTGTAGAACTCTTAGGAGTACTAGAGGTGGTTCATAATGCCCCGAGGATTTTGCCCAACCTGAAAGATTTCGGCCCCACAAACTTAAAACTAACAAATATTTATTGAAAACCTATTATATAGTATTACTATTAATAATAATTATTTTCTCCCTCTGATGAATTGGCTTTATTATTATAAATGTTCTCTGTCTTTAGGTAAGACTTTTTTTGTCTTAAATTCGACTTTGTCTGATATCAATAAAGACACTCCAGCTCTCTTAGGTTTATGTTTGCATTCATTTTTAAAGAAAAATGAATGGATTATCAGAAACCTGTGGGAAAACAACAGGCATACCAATATATGTATAATGAAAGTACAGATAAATAAGAAGAACAAAGAAAAGGGGTAGAAAAATTATTTGAAACTATAAAGGCTCCCAATTTCCAAAAGCTCATGAAAAACATTCATTTATATACTCAAAAAGCTCAGTAAATTTTAAGCAGGATAAACACAAAGTAATTCACAGCTACACATGCAGTATTCAAATGCTCAAAACCCAAGGCAAATATAAAACCTTGGAAACAGGAAGGGAAAACCAGCTTATCATAGACAAGGTAAATACATAAGGCTAACATCTGACTTATAATTAGAAATAATGGTGGCCACAGGCAATTGGAATAACGTATCTAAAATGCTAAAAGAACTGATAACCAAGAATTTTGAATCCAGAAAAATAAGTCTTCAAAATTAAAAGGGAAATAAAGACAATCCCAAATACACGAAAGACTGAGTTTGTTTCTAGCAATCTTGCCTTAGAAACATTTCCATGGTATATTTCCAAGTTTACTAATTTTTTTTCCCATCAACTCAAATCTACTGTTGAGCTGCTCTGGTGAATTTTTTTAATTATTAATAAATTTTCTAAGAGCAGTTTTAGAGTCATAGCATAACTAAATGGAAAGTACAAAGAGTTCCCATATACTTCCTCCCCACCTTACACACACACAGGCCCTCCTCACGCTAGCATTGCAATCCACAACAGAGAGGTAAATTTGTTACAACTGATGAACCTATATTGACCATAATTATCACTCAAAGTCCATGATTAATAGTATTGTTCACCTTTGTCATTGAACATTTTATGAGTAAGAAAGTATTTATAAATTAGAAAGTATTTTTTCTACTTCCCTGTTCTGGAAGAGGTTGTGGAGAATTGGTGTAATTTATTCATTTAATTATTGTTAAGAGTCACCTGTGAGCCTATCTGGGCCTGGTGCTTTCTGTTTGGGAAAAGTTATTAATTATTGATTCAATTTCTTCAATAGATATAACCCTATTCAGATTTCAGATTTCTACTTTATCTTTTTTTTTTTTTTTTGAGACAGGATTTCACTCATAGCCCAGGTTGGAGTGCAATGGTGTGATCTTGGCTCATCACAACCTCTGCCTTCCAGGTTCAAGTGATTCTCCCACCTCAGCCTCCCGAGTAGCTGGGATTACAGGCATGTGCTACCGCATCTGGCTAGTGCTGTACTTTTAATAGAGACAAGGTTTCTCCATATTGGTCAGGCTGGTCTCAAACTTCCAAATTCAGGTGATCCAGCCGCCTCTGCCTCCCAAAGTACTGGGATTACAGGCGTGAGCCACCGCACTGGCCAGCTATTTCATCTTCTTTGAGTTGTGATACATTGTGTCTTTCAAGAAAACAGTTCATTTCACCTAGGTTATAAAATTTGTCAACATAAAGTTACTCAGTATGTTTTCTTATTATCCTTTTAATGTTCATGGAATCTGTAATTGATGCTTCCTGTTTCTTTTCTAATATTAGCAATATTGTCATTTTTTTTCTTAATTAGCCTAGCTAGAGGCTTATCAATTTTATTGATCTTTTCAAAAATTAGCCAAGATTTTGTTGATTTTCTATACTGATTTTCTGTTTTCAATTTTTTTGTTTCTTTTTTTCTTTATGTTTGAAGCAGAGTTTTGATCTTGTTGCCCAGGTTGGAGTGCAATAGAACGATCTTGGCTCACCACAACCTCTGCCTCCCAGATTCAAGGGATTCACCTGCCTCAGCCTCCTGAGTAGCTGGGATTACAGGCATGTGCCACTGTGCTCAGGAAATTTTTGTTTTATTAGTAGAATAGAGACGGGGTTTCTCCGTGTTGGTCAGGCTGGTCTGAAACTCCCGACCTCAGGTAATCCACCCACCTCAGCCTACCAAAGTGCTGGGATTACAGTCATGATCCCCTGAACCCTGCCTCAATTTTCTTGATATTCTCTAATTTTTACTTCTTTTATTCTGCTTACTTTGGATTTAATTTGCCTTTCCTTTTCTAGTTTTCTATTAACAGAAGCTTAGATTATTGATTTTAGATGTTTCTTCATTTATAATACATTCATTCAATGCTATGAATTTCCCTCTAAGCACTGCTTTTACTGAAGCTTATGAATTTTAATATTATTCTTTTCCTTTTTTTTCTTTTTTAATACAGTGTCTCACATTTTCACCAGGCTGTAATGCAGTGGCATGATCAGGGCTCACTGTAGCCTCAACCTCCCAGGCTCAAGTGATCCTCCTGCCTCAGCCTTTCAAGTAGCTAGTACCACAGGCATAAGCCACCATGACTGGCTAATTTTTTTTTTTTTTTTTTTTAATTTTAGAGATGGGTCTTCCTGTGTTGCCCAGGCTGGAGAAAATATCAGGTTTTCTATATCAGCTAATTCAAAATACTTTCAAATTTCTTGTCAGATTTCTTTTTTTACCCATGTGCTGTTTAATCTCTAACGATTTCATAATTTTCCAGCTGTCTTTTCATTACTGATTTCTAGTATAATTACATTGTAGTGTAAGAGCAGACATTATATTACTTCTGTTCTTTTAAACTTGTTAAGATTTGTTTTTGATTTCTCCTGGTGACTATTTCATATAAATTTGAGAAGGTTGTGTATCTGCTTTCATTGAATGAAGTTGTCTATAGATGTGCATTATATCAGTTGTTTGATGGTGCCGTGGAGTTCAAATATATCCTTATTGATTTTATGCCTGCTAAGGCCATCCATTTTTGATAGAGGGGTGTTCAAGTCTCCAGCTATACTAGTGAATTTATCTATATCTCCTTGCTATTTTATAGGTTTTACCCCCATGTAATTTGGCACTCTGTTGTTCAGCCCATACACAATAAGGATTGTTACATCTTTTCCGAGTATTGACTATGTTATTATTGTGTAATGCCTCAATTTACCTGTGATAATTTTTCTTGCTCTGATATCTGCTTTGTCTGGAACGAGTATAGCTACTCCCACTTTCTCTTGATCAGTGTTATTATGATCTCTCTTTCTACATTCATGTACTTTTTATCTATTTCCCTTTATATCTAAAGTGTTTTTCTTGTGGACAGCATACAATCATGTCTTGTTTTTTTAATCGAATCTACTTTGAAAATCTTGGCTTTTGAATTGAGGTATTTATATCACTGATATTTAAAGTGATTATTGATGTATTTACTGCTTCGATTAATATCTGTCATATCTGTTACATTTTCTAATTATTTTTCCTGTTCTTTCACCCTATTTTTGTCTTCCACACTTTTACTGCCTTTTTTGGTTTTAAGTGGTATTTTGTATTATTTATTTTCTTTATTAATATATCAATTATACTTCTTTTACTTTTCCAATGGTTGCCTTAGAGGAGAATATGTATCTGCTGTCAGATACATTTACAACCAATCCAAGTTCACTTTCAAATAACACTCTACCACCTCACAAATAGTACAAATATCTTATAATAACAAAACATTCCCAATTCCTGCATATAGTTTCTTACATTATTCATTTCATTTATATACAATCATACATGTATATGATTATATATGTGATCATACATATATGTGTATATATCCACATATATATATAATCATGTGCATTATTCTTATTTTAAACAAACTGTTATCTGTCAGATTAAAAGTAAGAAAAATAAAAGTTTCTATTTTATTTTTATATATTCCCCAAACCTTTTCCTTTCTTTATATAGGTCCATGTTTCTGGCCTTTATGATTTTTTTTCTGTCTGAAGTCCTTATTGTAATATTTCTCTCAAGACAGGTCTACTGACAGAAACATTTCCTCAATTTTTGTTTGTCCGAGGAAGTCTTTTTTCTTTTTCACTCTTGAAGGATAATTTTATAAATTTTTACTTTGGTGTTTTTCTCCCCACACTTTAAATATTTTACTTCTCTCTCTTCCAGTTTGCATGGTTTCTGGGGGGGAGGTTCAGACATAATTTTCATCTTTGCTTCTCCATCGATATGGTTCCCACTTGAGCCCACTAGCTTCTTTCAAGATGTTTAAAAAATCTTTGATTTTCTGAAGTTTGAATATGGTATGCCTAGATGTCAGGTTTGGGGAGTAAGAGGATTGTTTGTTTGCTTGTGTGTTTGTTTTGGCATTTATTCCGCTTGACGTTCTCTGAGGTTCCTGGGTGTGTGGTTTGTCGTCTGACATTAATTTAGGTGAAATTCTCAACCGTTATTTCTTCAAATATTGCTTCTATTTCTTTCTCTGTTTTGTCTCCCTCTGGAATTTCTGTTATGCTTGTTACATCTTTGTAGATGTCTCACATTTCTTAAATATCCTCTACTGGTTATTTCATTTTGTTTTGTATCTTGTCTTTTTTCTCTGTTTTTAAATTTTGCAAGTTTCTATTATTGTATCCTCAAGCTAAGGGATTCTTTTCTGAGCCATGTCCAGTCTACTAAAGAGCTCATAAAAAGTATTCTTCATTTCTTTACTATATTACCTCTGGCATTCTATTTTTATTCTTTCCTAGAATTTATCTCCACATATGTTATTCATCTGTCCTTACATGTTGTCTAGTTTTTCCATTAAAGCCTTTAGTATACTAATCACAATTAAAACATTTCTGCCATATTTGACTGTGGTTCTGATACTTGTTGAGTATCTTCATACTGTATTATTTTTTTAATTTTTAGTATGCCTTGTCATTTTTTGCTTAAAATGGCATAATGAACTGGGTAAAAGGAGCTGTGTGTAAATGTGTAAATGTAGTGACAAGGTACTGGAGAGGAAAGCGTGCTTTATTCCTGTAATTAGGTCTCAGAATTTTAGTGAGCTTGTCTACCTGGATTGTAAATTTCACCAGTGCTTCTCTGTTGTTCCCGTTACACCCAATTTTAGGTGAGATAGGATGGCTACAGGGTCTGGACTTGGATATTTCCCCAGTTAAGTTAGGCCCTGATAAAACCCCGACAGGTTAGACTCTGGTAAAATAGTTTCTCCCAAGGGAAGTTTTTATTAAGAAACACTGAATGCCCTAACTTGCTTCAAAATGATTCCTTTTCCTTTTCCCTACCGGAAACATTAGGGGATTTTCCTCTAATATTCAACATGAAGATCTGGTAGAGCTCTTGGAGGTAAAACTCACAAAAGTGTGGGGACCCTATGACTGGTTCCCCTGGAGTTTGTGACTCTCAGAGTTGTTCACATTGAGCCTCTAGCAGTTCATCCATTACAATTTAGGTTTTCCTACCCTGGCATTGTTTCCCAAAGAAGTATCTGCCCATTGGTTTTTGCTCTAATAATTGATGATTCTCTGTTTCTACCTATCTGTCTAATTTTGGGGGCAGTGATTTGCCTTGTAGCTTCTCTAATGGATCTAACAATAGTTGTTGATTTTTCAGTTTGTTTAGCTTTTTACTTGTTATTAGAACAGAGTGGCAACTTCTGAGCGGTTTATGTAGTAGAACATAAGCCCAAAACTCTAGCAAATTTATTATTTCAGTTTTTGACTCCAGAATTTTCATTAGATTTTGTTTTATAATTTCTGTTTCCTTATTAATATTTTCCATTTGATACGTCACTGTCATACTTTAATTTTTAAAAAATGGTCCTTTTAGTTCTTTGCACATATTTGTGGCTGCTTGGAAGATTTTGTCAGCTAATTCCAACATCTAGAATGCCTCAGAAATAGCTTTTATTTATTGCCTACTTTCTTATGTATGAATCATCATACTTTCATTTTTTGCATGTCTCCTATATTTCTTTGAAAACTCTACATATGAGGTAAAAGTAATTAGAGATTCTGATTTGCCCTCTTCTTTCTTACCAGCCCCAGATTTTTTGGGTTTTTAAATGTTTATAAGTCACATGCTAGATCTGTGGAGTCTGTTTCCCCTGCAGTGTATATAGCTACTAATGTCTCTGATGAGTCTTTTCGTTTGTTTGTTTTGGAAGCTTGGCATTATAGCAGTGCCTTGAGATCAACATAGCTAGCTGGTAAGCCAGTGATTTGTCGGAGATTATGCTGGAACATCTTGAGCCGGTAAGGCCTCCATCCTTCACCAATGGATTTTTGGGTGGGCCAGGGAACGTGTTTAAATTCAAGCAGCTTACAACTTGGCCTGAGATTTTATTTTTGAACAGGCCTTCTTTTTCCTGTCTCCTGTGCATATGTGCAGATCTCACATTCAGGCAGGGATGTGTTGATGTCTAGGACCTTCTGTAGTCTCCTGAGGATGTGCATAACCTTTCAAATGCACTCAAACTTCCAGTCTGCCACGGAGATTTAAGAGCTCTCAAAACCTGACATAACCCTCTAAGTACTCATATTGTTCTGTTAAATTTCTGCCTAGTGTAGACAGCTTGTTGATTGCAGCAGCCATTATTACAACCTTAGACTACTTCCATTTTTGCTTTCCCTGATGTTTGCCACGGAAATCACTATTGTTTTCAACAACTGAGCGTGGGATTTTCCCACATTCTATTCCAAATGAAGTTGGCCCCCTCTGGCAGTGAAGCTGCTGGTTTTCACAGCATTTACTGCCCTGGTAGAACTACTGTACCCACAGAATTTTGTGGGGTGGGGAGGAACGGCGCAATGTGCAGCCCCAGACGGGAACAACACAGGCTCTCACTGTTGTTAACTCACATTCAGTAGCTTTTTTCAATCAATCATTTTTAACTTACTATATGCCTTTAGTCACTTTCCAAAGTCCAGAAATGGCTATTGTTGACAATTTCTGTTCAGTTGTAAAGTTGTTTTTTGGGGATAGGATTTGCTGAGCTCCCTATTCCACCCTTCTGTAATAATAACAAACAGTATAATAATAACATTTATTATGTGCCAGACTACTGTTCCAAGTATTTTACTAATTTATTTAGTATATACTAATTTACTAAT
This sequence comes from Sapajus apella, assembly GCF_009761245.1. Taxonomy (NCBI): domain Eukaryota; kingdom Metazoa; phylum Chordata; class Mammalia; order Primates; family Cebidae; genus Sapajus; species Sapajus apella. Next base: position 17,208,693 of record NW_022436974.1, read on the forward strand.
CCATTTAATTTTCACAACCCTATAATAACGTTTTTAACCCCACTTACAGATGAGAAAACTGAGGCAGATATCTCACAGCTATTAACTGGCAGAGTCAAACTTAGGAAATGTCTCTAGAGTGTGTGCATAACCGTACCATTCTTCTTACCCCATTTCTAATCCCTAACAAGCTTATTGAAGTCAGTATAAGTAGTATCATATTTTATTGAGGAGGAACTCAGCCTATGTAACTTTTCTAAAGTCACAAAAATAATAAGAGGCCAATTTAGGATTAGTTTCCATGTCTCACTGAATCCAAAGCCTGAGCTGATAGTTAACACAGCCTGATACTATAGTCAGAGCAAAAAAGAAAATCTACAGAAGTAGTCTGTACACACATAGAAACAGCCTTAGCAGAGCCTGGGCTGTGTCTCTGTGTGCATGCATGCGTATGTATGGGAGTGTGTAGGAGGGCTAGGGAAAGAAAGGCAGGGGTTGTGGTGGTATTCGACGGAAAAAGAGGAGAATCATGGAAGATGTTTTTAAAGGCTAAGTAGGAGTTATACAGGCCATACTTGGCAAGCAAAACCATCCTAAGCAGAGGATCATTAAGAAAAAGATAGTATAGTGAAAATCTGATTTTAATTTTCTTCTATCTCTTCTCCCTGCCCTACCAACTGCCTTCAATCCTTGGTGCTTTTTTCTGAAACTTTGCTGTCTGATTAACTTTTGTTTAATATGTTAAAGGTGTATCTGTAGTTTAATTAAAATAATGCAAGTGAAGATTTTTCTGGTAACCTTTTGAGTCTTTCTGTTCCAAGAAGATACTTAAGAAAAGCAAAGCAAAGCAAGCAGCAGTGAGCTATGCTTAATGATGCACTGTTAGAAACTCATCCTATCAGTGTCCCTGTTGATGCTGTGACAGAATACTTAAAGGTCAGGAAAGAAAAGTGTCCAGAGATAGAGAAATAAAGAAAAGTGTTCAGAGATAGACTTTCTAGAGATAGAATTGGTATGTCCAATTCATAGTCCAGAATCTGATAAGCTGTTATAATAGTCACAGCTTCAGTATGCATGACCCCTTTCAAACTCCTGGATCAAGTATGATAAACACTAATAGATACGTAGAAACATCTACATTTTTCTTTTTTCTTTTCTTTTCTTTTTCTTTTTTTTTTTCTGAGACAGAATTTTGCTCTTGTTGCCCAGGCTGGAGTGCAATGATGTGATCTTGACTCACTGTAACCTCCACCCCCAACATTCAAGTGATTTTCCAGTCTCAGCCTCCTGAGTAGCTGGGATTACAGGCATGCGCCACCACATCCAGCTAATTTTGTATTTTTAGTAGAGATGGAGTTTCTCCATGTTGGTCAGGCTGGTCTCAAACTCCCGACCTTAGGTGATCTGCCCACCTCGGCCTCCCAAAGTGCTGGGTTCACAGGTGTGAAACACTGCTCCCAGCCTACATTTTTCTTTGAAAAATATATTGCTTACACTTTTTGTCACTTTAGATTTCTAAGTTAATTGAATCTAACAGTGAAAAACAGGGTAAGTCAAGTTTCCTGTATGAATATTGAGCACAACTGCCCCATGCATATATATGTGTGTGTGTGTGTGTGTATATATATGCACTAAGTAAAGTTTATATGTTATATATATGAAACATATTTATATATAATTATATGTGATTTATACACATACATATTATAAGCTTTACTGCTTAGCATTTAGTAAAGCTTCAGAAATATTAACTACAGTTATTTAAAAGTGTTTTTCTAAGTCTGCTATTATCGTATTTAATTTCTGCCTCTTCACCTTTCTTAAGAGACACAAGTATGCCATGTATGTATCTGGTAGGGGGGAGGGGTGGTAAGTGGAGGAAACTAATGGCTACTGCTTGCAGGAAATTTTTTAAAACATCACTATATATATATGATTGTTATGAGAATCCAATGCAATAATGTATGTGAAAATAGTATGAAAATTAATAATACTGTTGGCATAATCCAAAAATGTTAGATATAAACAACTTTAAACCCTACAGTTTCTGTGTTATCAGTTGGGCTGGACATGGGATAGGGGACAAAACCTATTAATAAGCAGTTCTTTTCATGGTCCTAAAGGACTTTGAAAAAGATGAAATAAAATAAAGCAGCAGAATACTTTCTCTTAGTATCTGATCTGGAAATATTGGTATGACCTTGGTTGTAACAAGCAGCCCTAAGCATTTTTCCAGACTCACAGAACATCAGATGAAGGAGCAGGGCAGTGTGGCTCTATAGCTCTTTTCCAAGGTTGTGAAGATAGTGATGTGCTTTTTAAATGGGATGAAAAGAGATTATATGAGATAGCAAAGAAGTTGGGGGATAGTCACTCAATAAATATTAGTTGATGGATGAATTGATCTTGAAAGCTGCTGAAAGGGTGACCTATATTTAGATGAAAAGGGAGACAGCTTATTGTTAGCAAGATCTGAAGTAAAATGATTAGAGAGAAATTAAGGCAGTTCACTCCTTTGGAAAGTGACAGTGGTAAGATTTTTGAATAAAAGGGATTTAAAAGATTTACAGCAAATAAAAAACCCTTACCATAAGCGTCAACCGATTTATTTCTTCAATAACAATTTATAGTGGCTACTATGGGCAAATATGAGTTCAAATATAATAGGTACCATAAAAGAAACACAAATTTAAAAGATAGTGCCCCATCTGAGCAAGAGGACTGTATGTCAGGGAAGAGAAATCACAATAAAAGGAGTTGGCAAGAGGAAGACCACAGTATAGTAAGAGAGGTGCTCTGCTATGTATGACCAGAAATAACAATTAGTATTTTAATATCAGATACTGGATTCAAACACTGGATATTTCCGTGTTTTTCTCCATCCTTATAGGCACTCGTTTGCTAATTTTGTTCAACAAATTTATATTGAATGCATACTTTCCACCACTAAGTAATGGTGAGGATGAACAAGTTTCTCCTAGTTTCATGTTGCTTATAGATGCATAATCTTGAAGAAATTGCTTAACTTAGAATCTAGCTTCTTTGATAGTAAAATCAGCATTAAAATGCTAAGCTCTAGAAATTATTATAATTATTAGATGAACTTAAGATGGTGTCTGGCATGTAGTACATATTTAACAAAACCCAGTAGTAGCAATAGTAGCAGCAATAGTCATATATATATATATATTTTTTTTTTAAGACGGAATCTTGCTCTGTCATCCAGGCTGGAGTGCAGTGGTGTAATCTCGGCTCACTGCAAGCTCCGCCTCCCGGGTTCTTACAGTTCTCCCACCTCACCCTCCTAAGTAGCTTGAACTACAGGCACATGCTGCCACGCCTACTAATTTTTTGTATTTTAGTAGAGACGGGGTTCCACCGTGTTGCCCAGGCTGGTCATGAACCCCTGAGCTCAGGCAATCCACCTGCCTTGGCCTCCCAAAGCAGTGAGATTACAGGCATGAGCCACCGCGCCTGGCTAGTAATCAGTTTTATTGTTATTAGCATTTTTCTGGAGATAACAGAGTTATGGTTTCCAGGGTATCAATAAGAAAAATATTTTTTGATTTAATGGACAAGACAGTCTTTGGCTGGTGAAAATGGAGGCTTCCCACAGAGGCCTTGTTTTATTTACCACTGTAGTCCTAGGACCTACCTGCTATATGGAAAATTTTAGGTATTCAGAAATATTTTTCTAAATTAAATAGAATTAAAGTAAGCATAGATTAAGTTAAGACATTTAAGGCAGGGTGTGTGCCATTAGTAAATATACCAAAGGGAGGAGGTGTTCAGCGCAATTTCTTGGGTAGAAAATGTTTTTGAAGATGAGAAACAGGGTATTTAGCTAGAGAGATAGATTGGGGACAGCTGGTGGATGGTATGAAATGTTCTTTGGGGTTTGAAAAAATTATTGAAGCTACTCGAGCAGCAAAATTCCATGATGAAACATTTTAGGAAAATAAACCTCATAGGATGTGAAGAATAGATTGGTGTGGAAAATCAACAGGGGAAGAAATATTTTTAGGAAGTGATACCAGTATTCTTAAGTAAGTGACAATTTGGGCATGAAATAGGATGGTGGGAAATGATAACAAATGTAAATGATGTATATAATAAAAGGAATCCCATTAACAGAGATACAAAGTAGACTGAAAGATATTATAGTTCTGTTTTAGATATATTGAGACCAGGGCAATACTTAAGTACTTATTCAGAAAAAAAAAGGGGAGGGGTGAAGTGAAAACTCAGGCAAATTATGAAAACAACCAGGAGCAGAGCTTGGTAAATGGTCATATCTGGCAGGAGTAAAATAAATGGTCATCATTGCCATGGAGAGAGCGGTAGGGAAGAGTCTAGGAAGGATAGATCCCGTGATGGAAGGAAAGGGAAGTTGCAAGTGGTGGGTGGTCACTCCGTACCAAATACTGCGTGAAAGCCAGGGCACGTGAAGACTGGGAAAGATCATTGATTCGAATGTGAAAAGACTTTTGCTGATAGTTTGGGTTTCACTTTTGTATAATAGTGGAACACAAACAAAACTGCAGAGGATTGAAGAGAGAGGGGTTGGAGTGGGGAACATGGATATTTTTCCTCATGCTAGTCATATTAAGCCCAAGTGAAAGAAAATATTCTTGACTATCTGGTTAGATCATCATATTTGTAAAGGCTCATCTTTCGGCTCAGCACTCAGTTTTAATTTTCCTAAATATTTTGGCCATGCGCTTGGAGTTCTTGATTCTTTTGGACACTTTCTTGCAAATGACCACATGATGTGCATAGAGAGGTGGTGAGGTGAGGGAGATTTGTTGAGACAAAAGTCTTATATATCAAGATGCCTTACAACCGTTGATCAGTTGTGTTCTTAACACCATTTACTGTTCTCAAAGAGCATGTACAGACTCATGAAATATTTAAACCCAAAGAACAAAACAGCCTGCATCAGGCTGGAGCCAAGTGAATGCATTAAAACCACCTGTTATTCTCCATCCTGCACATGGTGCAAAACAAGAGAGCAGAGCTGGGAGAAAATGGGCTTCTTCCAAATCAGAGGCAAATCCAGTTCTGAACGTGCTAAGTAACTATATTTGTTCCCTTGTTACAAAAGCCTTTAATCAAGACAACTTTGTATATGGAAAATGGTTATTTTATACATATAAGAGCCCTAAGCTATTTTTCTTAATTTCTTCTGGCAGAAATTCTGATAAAAATGTATTACAGTTTTATAGATGAAAAGCCACTACTTACAAAAAACCTTATGGTTTCTAATTAAAATTTTAAAAACATAATAGTTATTAAGCCTATGATTATTTTTCTAGATCCAAAATTGTATGTGTTATAAAGACTTAGTACCAAATACAGATAAATTTTTAAAAAGAAAATTACTTAAGGGGCGATGTGGTGGCTCACACCTGTAATCCCAGCACTTTGGGAGGCTGAGGTAGGTGGATCACCTGAGGTCAGGAGTTCAAAACCAGCCTGGCCAACAGGACAAAACTTCATCTCTACTAAAAATACAAAAATTAACTGGGCATGGTGGCAGGTGCCTGTAATCCCAGCTACTTGGGAGGCTGAGGAAGGAGAATTGCTTGAACTTGGGAGGCAAAGGTTGCAGTGAGCTGAGATCATGCCAGTGCACTCCAGCCTGGGCAACACAGCAAGACTCCATCTCAAAAAAAAAAAATACTTAAGAATGGAACAGATTATAGTATACTGATTAATTTTTTCTTTATGTGGTAGAAGCTATGATTTAGCATTCACTGAGCTCAAAAGTTTTTAAAATTAAGATTAGAAATTTTAACTTGAAATCAGAGTTTACTGGTAGAACAAATTCAGGTGAATAATAAGAATAGTGATCTTACCAAACTTAGAATCTTAACTGGGAATATCAATAACTGTTGAGATAGTTTGTGAGTGTTTAAAGAAAGGAAAAATGAACTCTGATTAGCTTTTTAATAATACTGCATATTTTAAACCAGTCTCATTATGACTTCATAGTATTCATAAAATAACCAGATGTATACCTTACATTAAAACAGTTTCTCTAAAAAGCTGAAGCAGAAAATCTTTTGCTTACTACTGTTTAAATAAGTAATTTTGACACTTACACAAATGTGTGTAATGCAAATAAAGATGCGTTCTAACAGCTTGTAAGTGCAGAACTGTTAGGAATCCAGGTCTTTTAGATTCCAGAATCTAAATTTTTAATTTCTGTGTGATAATGCTTAGTAACTTGAATAAAGGTCATGTTTTTGGTCACTGTCTTTAGTGAAAATAGTCTAGGAGAAGGGACATTAGTTAAAGAAGGAGATAGACAATCTAGTTGTATTAATGCAAACCTCAGGCTTTTGGTAATGTGTCTTGTCCTATTTACAGCTTCCATGCTGGTGGATTGACTTTCACTTTTTCAGCACTCAAATGATTTTCATATATTGAGCAAAGAAAATTTGACCCAGCAATCCCAAAGGAAAATAAATCATTACATCAAAAAAATACCTGCACTCATATATTTATTGCAGCTCTATTCACAATACCACAGATGTGGAGTTAAACTTAGTGTCCATCAAGGGATGATTAGATAGAGAAAATTTGGTACCTACATACAATGATATACCATTCAGCCACAAAAAAGAACAAAGTCATGTCTTTTGCAGCAATGTGGATATAACTGGAGGCCATTATCTTAAGTAAAATAACTCAGAAACAGAGTCAAATACAACATATTCTCACTTCCAAGTGGGAGCTATATAATGTGTGGAGTAATAGACATTGGAGACTTTGAAAGGAGGAGAAGGTGGGAGCAGAATGAGGGATAAAAAATTACTCAATAGATACCACGTGCCTTAAGTGATCCTTACACTCAAAGCCCAGACTTCACCACTAGGCACTATATCCATGTAACAAAATGGTACTGTTCCCCTTAAATTCATACAAATTTAAAAAATACAGTGAAATGTGATAAAAAGATGGGAATAAAGAACACCAGCCTCCTCAAGTTTTTTCTTTTGGATTGAAGTAGAGCAAAACTTTTTTATCTTTTTTTCCTTTTTAGAGAGAAACAGCTATTTCCTCTCCCCCTGCCCCCCCCCCAAACCTGAGATCCTTGAGGAGTAGAAATGGAAAAGATGCTTATGGTAATGTCCTTGAGTTGAGCCAAGAAGGAGAGTGATACTACTTAGTTTTCTCCCTGTTGGGATACTTTATAGATTAAAGAGAAGGGATAAGACAGAGATACTCAGAGGCCAGAGAGATATCAGCCTGGTAGGATTATGGGTTGCCAGTTAGGATCTTTGGAATAAACAGTAATAGAAAAATTACAGTAACAATTGGTCAGGTTCAGTAGGTGAGAAGATAAGCCCTGTTGCTAGAAGGTCAGAGCTGGGAGGGACCTCAGAGGTTATCTGTCTGCATCATGAGGTGCCCAAGGTTACCTAGCATGTTAAATCACAGAATCAAGAGTACAATGCAAGCATTCTGATTCTAAGGCCAGTGCTCTCTCCGGCGGAACATTCTGAAGATGTGGTTAATATTGCTCCCTCTGCTTTGATAGGCCTACAAATTCTCATGAACACCTGCCCATGAACACATTCAGCTCATCCCATCTCCTCTATGAAAACTTTTCTGACTCACTCCTGGTAGAATCACCTGTTATCTCTGTGCATCTCTGCACCTGCTACAGCCTATAGACATCTCCCATAGCGCTTACGTCACTTTGTTACATGTTTCCGTTTACTTGTCTCTATCTGCTAAACTGAGTTATTTGAGAGCAGGAACCATATTTCACTCATCTTTGTATCTCCAGGGCCCATCATTATACCTAGCACATGGTAGGTACTAAGTATTAATGTATTTGATTAATGTTTTAATTTATTCAGTATTTAAGTTTGAGATTATTTTTTAAATTTGCAAACATTTCCTCAGAGGGTAAGTAAATTCAAGCCACATTTCATGGGAGAGGACAACTGTTGTTAGTGGCTGCCCATACTTATGTAAAGATACAATTTAAAGACAACTTAATTTTTGGAGTTCATAGGTGATTGGGTCCAAAGATACTTTTGGAGACTTATGAACAAGGCATGGTGCCAGAAGGTACAAGGGTAAAAGAAGGATAATATACAACCTGTGTTCTCATGAAGACAAGGATGTGAGAAATGCCATGAGAATAGCCTTGAGAAAGTGAATGTCAATAGCGTAGCAACATAATGGTCCATACTGGGCAAGGGAATATTTTTAAAAAGTGAAGAGTGAGTAAACAGAAGATTGGGAGAAAGTTTAGTTGAGATAATTTTTTTTTTCAGACCGAGTATCTCTCGATTGCCCAGGCTGGAGTGCAGTGGCGTGATCTCGGCTCACTGCAAACTCTACCTCCTGGCTTCAGGTGATCGTGCCTCAGCCTCCAGAGTAGTTGGGACTGTAGGTGTGAGCCGCCACACCCAGCTAATTTTTGTATGTTTAGTAGAGACAGGGTTTCATCATGTTGGCCAAGCTGGTCACGAACTCCTGACTTCCGATGATCCACGAGCCTTGACCTCCCAGAGTGCTGAGAGTATAGGCGTGAGCCACCATGCCCAGTCAAAATAGTATTTTGAGTGGTCACACTTACTTAATTTGAGAATGAAAGCTAAGATAATTCCTTTACACAAGGCAGTACATCTTAGATGGATTTAAGAAAAAGATATTTGGGTTAGGAAAGGGTTTTAGTAGATCTTGTAGAAACAGACAAGTTTGTTTGCTTAAGTTATGGATTACTGGATAAATTAGCAAATATTCAGTATTTGATAAAGTAAATTTTTTGACCCTTATAGATTTGTAATTCAGAACTAATAATAATAGCTCTCGTTATTAAAGACCTGCTTTGTGCCAAATAGTTAATGTGTATAATACTATTTATTCCTACTAAGAATTTTATGAAGTAGGAACTGAGAAGATAATTGTGTGAGATTTTAGCTAAAATCTCTTTAATCACTTAAGATGTGTGATAATTCACATAAATTATCTAATTTAATCCTTGCAATAACCATATGAGGAAGAACTATTGCACATAAAGAAACTGAGGTTTTAAGAGATTAAGGAAGTTGCCCAAACTCACACCCATTAAAAATGTTGGAAAGGGGATTCAAATCTGTGTCTTTGCTTACTCTGGAAGTCATATTTTCACCTGCTGAGTATCGGACTGTACATAGGCTCAAGTGTGAAAAACGGTAATGCATCATGACATATTTACTATAGGATTACTCCAAAAAAAGGGAAGGATGAATATTGGCAAGGTACTAAAAAAGAGGAATGCAAATGAGTGCTTACATGGGTGTGCGTGTTTGTGTATGTGTGTATGTGTAGATTTTCTGGGGCATTTGATGATGGTGTGACCCTGTAAAATCAGGGCTTCTGAGAAGAGCCAGTCTCAGAGGTGAGGATGAATAAACGAGGAATGGCAAAAGGCCTAGGCCCCATAGGCATGGCATCCCCATTAGCAACCAAGGTCTTCTTTGAGTGCATCAGGTTTAACCCATCTAAAAATCTCATTTATTCATTCCTTGATTCATCTACTTACTCACTCACATAGTCATCATGCTAGCCGCTGTAATGTATGCTACATCTGTGGATGAAGCAAAGTGGCATTGCCCCACCTTATTCTAGAAGTGGCAGGAAGCCCTGAAAACCAGATGTCCCAGTTTGCATGATGATCACATTCCTCCCAAAGTCCAATTGCAGTGTTAGATGCTGAAACAATAACAATCAGAGGTATACCTTGTTTACCATATCATAATTTCTTATAATAAGGAGAAGGATTAGTACATCATCTATCATGTTCTCTCCTACTAAGTGATTTAATCTATGTAAACAACAAATAGTAAATAGATCTGCACATACGTTGCATGTGGCAATAGTGGCACTGTAGCTTTAGTCTACCTCTAGATTTTAAATATTAGATATCACACTTCTGTCAGGCCTTAATATATTTGTGTTTTGGTGCCTCTAAAGGTTTTGTGTTTCTTTAGAATATAGCTATATCTTAAAATATTTTCTCAGTGTCTATCACTGTTCTTGGCACTTTATGCATGGTTCTTTGAGTGGAATTGTGTTTAGTCTAAAAAAGTGAATGCTTCGATATCCTTGTTTCAGCACTTGTTATAATATGTGACCCAGAGATATATAAAATTTATTCATCTCGGGCCAGGCGCGGTGGCTCACGCCTCTAATGCCAGCACTTTGGGAGGCCAGAGCAGGTGGATCACTTGAGGTCATCAGTTTGAGACCAACCTGGTTAATATGATGAAACCCCATCTCTACTAAATATACAAAATTATCCGAGCATGGTGGCACATGTCTGTAATCCCAGCTACTTGGTAGGCTGAGGTAGGAGAATCACTTGAACCTGAACCTGGGATGTGGAGGTTGGACTGAGCCAAGATCATGGCACTGTACTCCAGCCTGGTCGACAAGACTGAAACTTCATCTCAAAAAAAAAAAATTATTCATCCTAGAGTTTAGTGTATCCTTAGCCTTAATAAAACCACAAAGGTGGCAAAAAAAATCAGTGAAATCACTATTTAAGATTCCAATAAAACAACATTAAAATATGGAATAGTTCACATGTGTTATTTATGGAGAACCTCTTTTCAGGAGATAAAAATATATCTCAAAATCAAATTACATCATCATCCAGGCAAGTGGCTACTATGCCACTGAAGTAGGAAAAAAGCATTAAAATTAACTATAAGCTGGAGAGAGACTATAAGTTGGAGAAAAGCAAATATGTAATGCATTCAACACTCATGACATTAGAATTTTGAATATCAAGTTTAAATTTGAGTGGGCTGTGGGTCATTCTCTTGACTTAACTGCCATGTGATTCTAGGAAGGCTACATGCCCAGAACAGTACAGGACAATATGTGACATCAGTTTGATTTTCTGGCCACCAGAGAAATCTACCAGCTGTCACCACAGAACTGTAATCAATTAAAACACACACACACGCACGCACACACACACACATTTTTCCAACACTGAAAAGTTTCATCTATTTGACTGACTCTCCAAATCTGAAAATGTCAATCCTCTCATTTTTCTAGTTCTCAAAGTGGAGAGGCGGCTGTGACAGTTAGGGCTAGAAATGGAATAACAGAAAGCCCCAACCATGAAGCTCTCTAGGCCCCAAACTATCAGTAGCATAAAACATGACCAAGGTACTTAAATGTTACCATAAGTGTTTCTGTACAAGAAAAAAAAAATGGATTCAGCAGAACACTTTTCAGGAAAAGAACTTCATAAATTGAAAATCATATATTCATAAACTGATTGGAAATACAGTGAGACAGCAAGGCAAGTTTAGACAATCATAGATTGTCTGCAAACCCCACAGAAGATAATGGGAGCCATTTACAACAGTTTTGATTTTGCTGAGTGAGGATATACAAGATTATGGTTAGGGGTAAATTATTATAGATGAGTCTTGGTGTTTCATCATTCAGTAGCAACCACTCTAGAGAGTTCATTTAGAAGTAAAGTCAGAATAAGTATTTTAAAAATACTGTACTGGTATACTGGTTTGAAAAGGCACTACATTTTTACAAATTAAGTTGGAGGTATTTTTTATTTTATTTTATTTTATTTTGTGATGGTGTCTTGCTATGTCAATGTAGTGGCATGAACTCGGCTCACTGCATTGGGTTCAAGAGATTCCCCTGCCTCAGCTTCCTGAGTAGCTGGGACTATAGGTGTGTTACCATGCCTGGTTAATTTTTTGTATTTTAGTCGAGATGTGGTTTCACCATGTTGGACATGATAGTTTCGATCTCCTGACTTCGTGATCCACCCGCCTTGGCCTCCCAAAGTGCTGGTATACAGGCATGAGCCACCATGTCCAGCCCTATGGAGGTATTCTTTTTTTCTGTCTCATTCTTTCCCTCAAGATCTTTGCCATTTCTTGTCTTAGGAGTCCTTTGGCAGAACAGAGACCACCCTCCCCTAGGAATGAGAGAATAGAGAGTAGGGCCTTTCCAATGTCTTTTCTGAACTCCCTCAATGGTTCTTGTGATTCTATGCTTTAAATGCTCCTCAGGTAAACATTGCAATGACACCTCACCTATGCTAAAAACCCTTCACACTTCTATAGTTTCACCAAAGCTTGTTGTACACATGGAATGCTTTGTTTTAAAAGCAAAGTTTCATTTCAACCTTGATGGCATGATCCCTCCTTGTGAAAAGAACCTGGATACTGTTGAATTAGACAAATGATATTATTTTCTTGGGTTGAAAATGAAAATCCCATGAGGTAAATATAAGCCTGCAATAGTTTGTGTAGCTGACTAGGGAACTTTGGAATGCCAATTAGGATATTTGTATATAATACTTCTAAAAGCTAAGAGTGAGCATTTATGATCCTAGAAATGTTAAGCATAGGTTTTGATAGGCCACAGCTATGCAATGTATGCCTCTAAAATATTCCTGTCTTTTAAGCACTTCTACCAGAATTTCTTTCACTGAGCCTTAAGATATTCATTATTAGAGGCTTGTTTTTCTCTCTTAGAAGTTGTTTTTTCTCCCCAGTTTGCAGCACCTTAATAATGTGAAGTAATTCACTCTAGAGAAGCACTGAAGCAAAGAAAAGCTTCCTGGAGACATACTGAGGGAATGACAACGTATCACATTAATTCAGCCTTCCCCTTTTGTCCTCTTCCTATCGACTACAGAAAATTGTCTTTAAAAACATTCGTATGGAAACATACATATACAAGGAGTTTGAAGTGTGTGTCTGTGTGTGTGGGTCTGTGTGTTTTACTTTTGCCTATGCAAAACAAAACCCTCTAGACAGCTGCTAAAGCTTTCTGACATCACCAGGTTCTTTTCTGTGAGTCATTAAGCTGCTGAAGCCTAGAAAATCAAATTTAGTTTAGGGCTGTTTGATAATGTAGTAAAACAGCACATTGTGGTTCACCAATTAGCTCACGTAATTAGAAAATCAAAAGCATGCTCTGAGTGGGTGGTGGGCTCACCTAAGTAAGTCCATTGTCATTGTCATGCTATACTTTCACTGATTAGAACTATAATTACACCTTTAGATGATAATACTACATTCAAATTTTTTACAAAAGGAAATCCACAAATATCTGTGTTTATAAATTACACAAGTAAATTAATTAGTTCAGTCACTCTTTCATTCACTATATTTTCCTTAATTATTTTCTCTTTTTTTTGAGACAGAGTTTTGCTCTTATTGCCCAGGCTGGAGTACAATGGCTCGCCACAACCTCCGGATAATATAGGTTCAAATTATTCTCCTGCCTTAGTCTCCTGAGTAGTTGGGATTACAGGCATGCACCACCACACCTGGCTAATTTTTGTAGTTTTAGTAGAGATGGGGTTTCTCCATGTTGGTCAGGCTGGCCTAAAACTCCTGACTTTAGGTGATCCATCTGCCTTGGCCTCCCAAAGTGCTGGGATTATAGGTGTGAGCCACTGCGCCCAGCCCTCCTTCATTATTTTTTTGCCAGGCTCTGGGTTGGGCAACAGGACTGACTATCTGGGCCTTGCCTGCATAGAGCTCTCTATCCATGGTACTGTTTAAATTCTTCTAAGATAGAAAAGTAAACTGAAGTTAGAATAACACAAAAGTAGTCTTTCTGGCTGATTACTGAATTCTAATGATATTGCCAAGACATTATCAAAAATAAGAAACAACAAATGTGAGAATTTTCTTGCTTAAAGGTTTTGACTGCTTGAGAAGAATTCTGTGATAGATAAAAATGTGAAAGGACTATTTGTTAGATGATGATGATGATGATGATTGAGATGGAGTCTCACTCTTGTTGCCCAGGCAACTCTTGCCTCAGCCTACTGAGTTGCTAGGATAACAGGCATGCACCACCATGACCATCTAATTTTGTATTTTTAATAGAGAGAGGGTTTCCCCACATTGGTCAGGCTGGTCTCAAACTCCTGACCTCAGGTGATCTCCCTGCCTTGGCGTCCCAATCTGCTGGGATTACAGGTGTGAGCCACCTCTCCTGCCTGTTAGATTATTTTAAAACAACTTTTCATACAGCCTCTATGCACATTTGTGGAAATCTAAGGTGCCTGGTTGTATTTAAAATGTATTTCTGTAAATTCAAATCAATACAAGGATTGGTTGGATGGTTGAAACAGTCTGTCAATAGGAATTTCAAAATGTGTGTTACTTTGCTCTTTTCTTACTGCTACTGAGGTACATAGTTATGGTTATATGGTCCAGGGCTTTCCAATAAAGATAATAAAAGGATGATGGGGATGAATTACCAGAGCTTGAGTCACTAAAGAAAAGGTATTCTTAGATGTTGCAGTCATTTTCTGCTATTTTACTGCTCAAAAAAGAGACAATGTTGTGCTGTCATTATCATTGATTTTTTAAGGCCATATTTTAATGTTCAAACATAATATTTTTAAAAAATGAGAAAATTATTTTCCTCATAATTGTAAAATTACCCCTCCCTGATATATTCTTTGTAAACTCACAATATGTATCTTGCATTATTACACCTCCCCACAAGAAAATCACAGAATTCTAAAGGAAGCAATAATCTTTGATTATTTTTTATAGCATCTTAGTCATATATTTTAGAATTGCTTGGAAAATATTTTATTTAAATGAAAATGCACAATCAGAAATATCAAGAAAATGTGGTTATTTATAGCTAGAATGAAAATTTAAGCCCCAAGCATTATTTAAAATGCAGCTGTCTCCTCCTCAACATATACTTAGTAGTTCTCTTCCTTTTTATTCTCTATTTACAGGTCAATGGGACAGAAATCGAATATGAATTTGAAGAAATTACACTGGAGAGGGTAAGAAAAAAGTTTTAAAATTCCAAAACACCAATCTTGCATTTCACATTCTATTCTACGTGTTAATGGGTTGTCTTGTGAAATTGTACAATTGTGTTTTGTAACCTGGAAGTTTCCCAAAGGACTCACAATGAGAATATTAATGAAATGCTCACAGTAGAAAGCATTGAGACAGAAGATCAAATAACAGAATGTTCTGTATGTAAATTTAATTTCCAGGATTTGGAGAAATGAATGGGAAAGTGAAATGTTTGATGAGCTTGTACAGTACTTTGTTCTTGATGGTTTTATTATTAGTGTTTGGTCTATACATTATTTAGATATGTTACAAGATGTTCTCATTTTTGTGATATCAATACTGTCATCATAATTACAGTTACCATTTGCATTTCTTATTTCGTTAAAAAAAAAAAAGTGATGCATTGTAAAACTACTCTCATAGAAAAAAACACAGAAACCCCAGAGAGCTCTGCAAATATGTTGATAGGGCCTTGGCAAACTCCTTTGACAAATTATGGAAACTGTGCAACACAATCCTAATACATTTAGATATTTTACAGAACAATAAGAGAAAGGCCAAAGACTATGTAGAAAAAAGTGACCAAAAGGCATTAACAGGACACTCACTAAAAAAGAAAAAGGTTAAACACCTGAAAACCTGTTCAACCTCACTAAGAACAAAGGACGACACTGAGAGCAAACAGTTTTTGCCTGTCCAACTGGTAAAAACCTAAAAGGAATATGAATATCCAGTGCTAGTGAGAGGTCCTGAAAGTAATACAACCCTAAAAGAGCAATTTGGAAACACAGATTAAAAGCCTTTAAAATGAATACACTTTTTGACCCAGAAATTGTACTTACAGGAATGGACAAATACACAAAGAATGTTCATATTGGTACGGTTTATAATAGTGAAGATTGAAAAAGGTGTTTAATAATAAACAAAAAGAATAAATGTTTAAGTTTATTCATATAATAGAAATTATATATGTTGAATTGGTACTTTAGAAAAATATTGAATCACAAAGATACAAAGTCTACCTAGAGTCAATTATTAAATTAAAATTTAACTTTAAAAATTGTATTTAAGATATCCAATAGACACAAAGCTATGTAATGTAATATATATACATGTAAATATACTCATAGAGCCTGGAAGGATCTATACCAAAATGTTATACATTTTGATAGCTGACTCCTGTTAAGGATTTGGGGATAATTTTTAATTTCTCTTTCTTGCTTACACTTATTTCGTAAACCTATAACAAAAGCATACCATATTTAGTATAAGAAATAAAAATGTAAATGTTTTCACTAAGCCATCATTCAAGCATAAGATTCTAGACCTGCACTTTAATTTATTTCTTTTTTTTTTAGTTTACTAAGTATTCACTCTCCTGAGTCAGAGTATTTCTTATCTTTAGGCTGATTTTATCAAGCGCAAGTGGTTTTAAACAAAAATTTACATTGAAACTTAAGTGTTTGACAGATGGATTCTTTAAAACTTCCATTATAGACCTGATAAAATGTTAATTGTATGCTAACTGGAGAAAAGTAAGGCTTATGGAAATTCAGCTCAAATGAGACAAAAGAACAACACATTTCTCCTAAATCATTAAGTTTCTCTCCGGGACAAGCTATTTGATTTACAGAGTGAAGTACAAAATGAAAATGTGGGACCTTTCTAAACATAGGACTCAATGCAGCTGAACATGTCTCTTGCCCATGAAGCTGAGCCTTCTCCCTTTTCTTCATTCAATGTACATCACCATCTTGAATAGAACACTATTTAGTTCCCCTTGTATTAGAGGTCAAAAAATAGAAGCTAACATTGGTATGAGAAAGAACATTTAGTAGGAGTCAGACAACTGTGATTTCTAGTCTGGTTTCTGATCTTACATGTTTCCTGATCTTCAGCATGTCAACTTACCTCCCTGACTTCCTGCCTTGGGGTTCCTAACCATACTCTGAACCATGTTACTGCCATTAACTGCCCCATCTCCATAGCCCCTATGTCAAGCAACATCGTCTCTGAACACTTCCTCCCTTCTGTTCGTATCATTTATTCTAGTACCCTTTCAATGAAACTTTAAAAACCCATTGAAACCTCAGATCATTGATTTCACCATTTCTACCCAGTTTTATAGAATTTTACAGCCTGGTCAAGGACACAGAAGTAAGTAGGCAAACACTATGAAAATGAGTAGATTGCTCTCTACATGTGATCAGCATGAAGTAATTTCTTGAGGCATCATACCTGAGCTGGCTTATGGAGAGATGGGAGGGAGCAAACCATGTAAAAGGGAGTGGAAACCAGGCATCGTAGCTCATGCTTCAGATTCCAGCTACTCAGGAGGCTGAGGCAGCAGGATCATTTGAGCCTAGTAGTTTAAAGCTGCAGAGAACTATGATTGTGCCACTGCATTCCAGTCTGGACAATAGAATGAGACCTCGTCTCTAAAAAATAAAAATTTTTAAAAGAGGAGTAGAGGAAGGCCTCTCAGATAGGGAGTGGCAGGTGCAAACATTAATGAGCCTATGCAAATGTTAACATGCTCAATAAAAATTCACAAACATTATATAAATATATTCATTTATGTCTAAATACATATGTGCTTGGGTAGTACCTCTGTATTTAATGTTTATATTTGCATATATTTTAAACATACTTAAAATATACACTGATAATTTCACATACATAAACTTTGCAGTTCAGTTAAGAAATTTATCTATTACCAAAATTATTAAACTGTAAGACTATGTAAAAACTGAAATTCTATCAAATATCTACTTGAACCCTGCCTGTTTTTTTATTCATGTCACTACTATTAAAAATAGCTGAAGAGAGCTAGGAAAAAATTAGAAATTTAGAAACTCAAAAGCTTTGTATTATTTGAAGTAACAGATCCTTAATTCTATTTGAAATTAGGAATTTTCATAAAGATCAACAATGTGAGCTAAAAGAATTTGGCCTAAATAAATCAGATATCTAATGATTTTCTAATTATTTTGATATCTAGATGAACTGAAGAGGCCACTATTAGACAACTTTAATGGGTCTCTTCTTACCTGGCAGTTCACTAACACTATTTTTTAAATTCCCCCAGTACATGCCTTATATCCTAAACTTGCTTCTTCTATAGGAATTTGCATGATGCAATGAATCAGTAATTTTTCTTTGTCCTATAAATCATTTTGTTTTGGCACAGGTGAAATAATGACTAACAAAAGTCAATAATTTACATTTGAGGAACTGGTTCAGATCTTTGAATTTTTTAATTAGTTGCAAAAAGAATCCTTAACTTATCAGACAAAACATTCAAATACTACCACATGGCTGTACATTCTGAAGCTGTTGGGAAAGCACTCCAAATGTTTTTTACTTTAGTGAGGGTGTGAGGAATATGAGAGTCAAAGAAGGTAGCTGATAGTCATTTTAGCATCTTTGCAAAACTGTAATTATGCATGCTGATGAGGGCTGTAGAAGCATCATAAATCTATTCTCGATGCTTGGTCAACTAACTATTCTTGATACAAATTGAGTTGGGGGCACATAAGCCATTAATTTCATGCATGGAAAATGGATAAATTACTCAGAGTACACAAAGGCAGACTTTACTTAACTACGCTTGCTAATGTCATAAGAATCCAGGGTGTCAGGAAGTCTTGAGATATCAAAGGTGTCTATGGCTGAGAGGCTCAGATTGTGATGGTAAAAGGAATTTGCAGAATTATACTCTAGGTATCTTTGAATTCTCCCTTCTCTTTTGCATTTTCCCATCCTACAAAACACCAGATACATTCTTCTATCATTCCAATATTCTTTTAAACTATTCTCTTCTCCATCAACATTGGCAGAATTTAGCCATTAATTATTTATCTTAAATGGCATACCTGCATTCTTTCCCAAATCCTATGTATATGCCATATTGCAGCCAAAGTGATGTCTTTAAAACATAAAAATGGTTAAATTGTTTTTATCCTAAAATTTCTCCAAAGACTCTTTATTGTATTTAGGATAAGGTTTAAACTCTTATCTTATTGGTATCTTATCCAAGGCAACCATGGATGCCCTCTTCATCTTGCCAGCTTCATTTATCTCTCAGAGCCCTAGTTCATATCTTCAAGTGCAGTCATTCAGAACTACTTTTATGTATAGAAATATATTTATATAATGTGTGAATTTTATTCAGAGTTTTATTGACTTTGGTTAAAGGTTTTGTAATAATTTTGTAATAAAAGTAAGCTTAATAAAAACAGTAGGTGCTGGACCTTGACTACCTGTGGCCTCACACCCAAGACATCTGTCTACTCACCTGCATCTGGCATTGGGTGTGCACCCTCAAGGGCAGACCCTTTAGCTCAGCAGGCTTTGGAGTTCACAGCCAGCACTGGTAGTGTCAACCTGAAGTAACACAGGGGACAAGGTGGCTGACTAAATGTAGCTGGGAGCACCTCTTGCGCTGAAAGAAAACAAAATATTGAGCAAATCTTTACACTTCAAACAGATCATTTGAAATAAAACATTGAAAGTTGATATAGAGGTGATGTAGAAACCAAAGTAGAAGAGGGAGGAATCTGGGAACACTGTACAGAGTTGACAAGCTCCAGGGCCAGAATGGGACCGAACGAAAAGCATACATTGCTAGTGAAACCCAATGCAGAAATCTAGTCACAAATGAACAGCCTCAATCCTCTAAAAACATCCAGAAATTAAGCCAAACAACTATACTCAACACATACCACAATTTGACTCTAAAAGAAATAAAGAATAGAAACACAGGTCAGGTGCAATAGCTCGTGCCTGTAATCCCAGCACTTTGGGAAGCCAAGGTGGATGGATCACTTGAGGTCAGTAGTTTGAGACCACACTGGCCAACATGGTGAAACCCTGTCTCTATTAAAAATACAAAAATTAGCTGGCATATTGGTGAGTGCCTGTAATCCTAGCTACTTGGGAGGCTCAGGCATGAGAATCACTTAAACCCAGGAGGCAGAGGCTGCAGTGAGCTGAGGCCATACCACTGCACTCCAGCCTGGGTAACAGAGCAGGACTTTGTCTCAAAAAAAAATAAAGATAAAATCAAAAAGCCTTGACCAAGTGATAGCAATATCAAATAAAGTAATACAGGCCTCGCAGATGAGAAGGAATCTGTACATGCACTCTGGCAATTCAAAAATTCAGAATATCTCCTTACCTCCAAATACATTTCTCAAAAGGAGACATTTATGGAGCCAACAAACATGAAAAAACGCTCATCATCACTGGTCATTAGAGAAATGCAAATCAAAACAGTGAGATACCATCTCATGCCAGTTAGAATGGCGATCATTAAAAAGTCAGGAAACAACAGATGCTGGAGAGGATGTGGAGAAATAGGAACGCTTTTACACTGTTGGTGCGAGTGTAAATTAGTTCAACCATTGTGGAAGACAGTATGGCGATTTCTGAAGAAATACCATTTGACCCAGCAATCCCATTACTGGGTATATACCCAAAGGATCATAAATCATTCTATTATAAATACACATGCACATGAATGTTTATTGCAGCACTGTTCACAATAGCAAAGACTTGGAACCAACCCAAGTGCCCATCAGTGATAGACTGGATAAAGAAAATGTGGTGCATATACACCATGGAATACTATGCAGCCATAAAGAAATGAGTTCATGTCCTTTGCAGGGATGTAGATGAAGCTGGAAACCTCCAAATAATTGCAGCAGTTCCCAACAGTAGTCCCTAACAAGACTGAAATGGCTGAAATGACAGACATAGAATTCAGAGTTCAGATGACAAGGAAACACAACAAAATTCAGGAGAAATCCAAGGAAGCCAGTAAAACTATCCAAGAGTTGAAAGATGACAGAGCAATTTTAAGAAAGAACCAATTTTTTAAAAACAGTGTCCCATTCTATTGCCCAGACTGGAGTACAGTGTCTGTTTGTATCCTTCGTCCACTTTTTGATGAGGTTATTTGTTTTTTTCTTGCAGATTTGTTTAAGTTCTTTGTAGACATTATATTTATATTATAATTGGATATTAGCCCTTTGTCAGATGGGTAGATTGCAAAAATTTTCTCCCATTCTGTAGGTTGCCTGTTCACTCTAATGATAGTTTCTTTTGCTGTGCAGAAGCTCTTTAGTTTAATTTGATCCCATTTATCTATTTTGGCTTCTGTTACCATTGCTTTTGGTGTTTTGGTCATGAAGTCCTTGCCCTTGCCTATTTCCTGAATGACTTTTGAGTGAACAATAACATTAAGGCAGAAATCAAAGATTTTTTGAAATTAATGAAAACAGAGGTGTGACATACTAAAATCTCCAAGATGCAGCAAAAGCACTGTTAAGAGGAAAGTTTATAGCATTAAATGCCTATATCAAGAAGTTAGAAAGAAAGATCTCACACTAACAATCCAACATTACACCTAGGGGATCTAGAAAAACAAGAACTAACCTCAAAGCTAGCAGAAGAAATATACAAAAGATCAGCAAAACCAATAATTGTTTCTTTTAAAGGATAAACAAGATTTATAGACAACTAGCCAGAATAACAGAAAAAAAGAGAAGACCCAAATAAGCACAATCAGAAATGACAGAGACAACATCACAACTGATTCCACAGAAATACAAAACATCCTCAGAGACTATTGTGATTACCTCTATGCACAGAAGCTAGAAAATCTAGAGAAAATGGAAAAATTCTGGAAACATACAACCTCCTAAGTTTGAACCAAGAAGAAGTTGAAACCCTACATAGCCCAATAATGAGTTCTGAAACTGAATCAGTAAAAACAACAACAACAACAACAACAACAACAAACATCTACCAACCAAGAAAAAAAAAAGAGCCCTGCACTAGATGGATTTACAACCAAATTCTACCAAATGTCTAAAAGGAAAAAAAAAAAAAAACTAGTCTTATTGAAACTAGTCTTACTGAAACGGTGCCAAAATATCAAGGAAGAGGGTCCCCTTCCTAACGCATTCTACAAAGCCAGCATCATCCTAATACCCAAATTTGGCAGATAGCAAAAAAGAAAATTCCAAGCCAACATCCCTGATGTGAACACAGATACAAAAATTCTCAACAAAATACTAGCAAACTGAATCCAGCAGCACATCCAAAATTTAATTAGTTGCAAACAAATAGACTTTATTTCTGGCATGTAAGGTTGGCTCCATATATGCAAATCAATAAATATGATTAATTGCATAAACAATTAAAAACAAAATCCATATTTTGTTTTGGTCTCAGTAGATTCAGAAAAAGCTTTGGACAAAATTCAACATCCTTCGTGATAAAAAATTTGAACCAACTAGGCGTCAAAATAACATACCTCAAAATAATAAGAGCCATCTATGAAAATCCTATAGCCAACATACAAAATGGGCAAAGCTGGAAGCATTCCCATTGAGATCTGGAACAAGACAAGGATAGCCATTCTCATCACTCTTACAACATGGTATTTGAAGTCCTAGTCAAAGGAATCAAGCAAGAGAAATAAATACAAGACATCTAAATAGGAAGTCAAAGTGTCTTGCTTTACTGAGAGAATAGAAAACTATGCATACTCTATGCTCTATGAGAGTATAAAATACTATGATTCTCTACTTAGGAAAACCCTAAATACTCCACCAATAGACTTCTAGAACTGATGAAGAACTTCAGTAAAGTTTCAGGATGTAAAATCAATGTATAAAAGTCAGTAGCAATTATATACAACAATAACGATCAAGGTAAGTGCCAAATAAACAATGTAATCCTATTTAGATTTGCCACAAGAAGATTTAAAAACCTAGGAATACATCTAACCAAAAAGGAGAAAGATCTCTACAAAGAGAAATGAAAACACTGAGGAAAGAAATTAGAGATGACACAAACAAATGGAAAAGCATTCCATCCTCATCAGTTGGAAGAATCAGTACCACTGAAATGTCCATACTGACCAAAGTGGTTTACAAATTCAATACTATTTTTTTTTTTTTTGAGTCTCACTCTCTCTCCCAGGCTGGAGTGCAGTGGCCTGATTTCAGCCCACTGCAACCTCTGCCTCCTGGGTTTAAGCAGTTCTTCTGCCTCAGGCTCCCAAATAGCTGGGATTACAGGCACCCATCACCACACCTGGCTAATTTTTGTATTTTTAGCAGAGATGGGGCTTCACCATATTGGCCAGGCTGGTCTTGAATTCCTGACCTTGTGATCCAACTGCCTCAGCCTCCCAAAGTACTAGGATTACAGACGTGAGCCACCACGCCTGGCCGCAAATTCAATACCATTCTTATCACATTACCAACACTATTTTTCACAGAATTAGAAAATACTATTCTAAAATCCATATGTAACCAAAAAAGAGCCTGAATCGTCTAAGGAATCCTAAGCAAAAAGAACAAAGCTGGAGACATCACATTACCTGACTTCAAACTATACTACAAGGCTACAATAACCAAACAGCATGGTACTGGTACAAAAATAGACACATAGAACAATGGAACAGCCTAGAGAACCCAGAAGTAAAGCCACACAGCTAAAGCCATCTGATCTTTGAGAAAGTTGGCAAAAATAAGCAATAGGGAAAGGGTTCTCTATTCAATAAATGGTGCTGGGATAACCGGATATTCATATGCAGAAGAATGAAATTGAACCCTTACCTTTTATCATACACAAAATTTAACTCAGATGGATTGAGGCTTAAACGTAAGACCTCAAACTATAAAAATCCTAAAAGACAGCCCAGGAAATACCCTTCTCAGTATTGGCCTTGGCAAAGAACTTATGACAAAGTCTTCAAAAGGAATTGCAACAAAAACAAAAATTAACAACTGGAACCTAGTTTAGCTCAAAAACTAAAGAGCTTCTGCACAACAAGAGAAACTATCAAGGAAATAAACAACCAACTTACAGACTGGGAGAAAATATGTGCAAACTATACATCAACAAAGGTCTAATATTCAGAATCTACAAAAAATTTAAACAAACAGGCAAAAATACAAATAACTCCACTAAAAAGTGGGCAAAGTATGTGAACAGACACTTCTCAAGAGAAGACATGCAAGTAGCCAAAAAAATATGAAAGAGTGTTCATAATCACTAATCATCAGAGAAATGCAAATTAAAACCACAGTGAGATACCATCTCATGCCAGTTAGAATGGCTTTTGTTAATAGGTTAAAAAATAATAGATGTTGGCCGAGTGCGGTGGCTTACACCTATAATCCCAGCACTTTGGGAGGCCGAGGTGGGTGGACCACGAGGTCAAGAGATCGAGACCATCCTGGTCAACATGGTGAAACCCCTTCTCTACTAAAAATACAAAAATTAGCTGGACATGGTGGCGCACGCCTGTAGTCCCAGCTACTCAGGAGGCTGAGGCAGGAGAATTGCTTGAACCCAGGAGGCAAGAGGTTGCGGTGAGCCGAGATTGCGCCATTGTACTCCAGCCTGGGTAACAAGAGCGAAACTCCATCTCAAAATAATAATAATAATAATAATAGATGTTGGTGGGGATGTGGTGAAATGGGAATGTTTTTACACTGTGGATAGGAATGTGAATTACATCAGCCACTGTGGAGAGGAGTTAGGAGATTTCTCAAAGAACTAAGAGTAAACTAATGAGTAAACTAAGAGTAAACTAATTAAGAGCAAACTAATGCAGAAACAGAAAGTCAAATACTGCATGTTCTCACTTATAAGTGGGAACTAAACATTGCATACACGTGGGCATAAACATAGGGACAATAGATACTGGAGAATAGCAGAGAGAAGAAGGAAGGACGGTGGCAAGGACTGAAACGCATCCTAGTTAGTGCTACGCTCACTTCCGAGGCTACAGGTTTGATTGTACTGCAACCTCAGCATCACACAATATACCTTTATAACAAACATGTGCATGTACCGCTGGAATCTACAATAAAAGTTGGAAAAAAAATGTATAATCTGCAAAATTCAGAGGAAAAATCAGAAATACCAAATTTAAAGGATTTTTAAAATAATAAAACAAAAAGTAAATAATAATAAAAATGGTGAAAAGAAGCACAGTGTTTGAACTCAGACCTTTTTTAGAATCTAGAATCAATCAGCCACTTCCTGAATGACCTTGAAATCGTTACTTAACCTATTAAAGCCTCAGTTTTCTCCACAATGAATGGGATACTACTATCTACTTCATAGCATTGTGGTTAAAAAAAAAGATAGCAATAACACCTTAATGCCTAAAGGAGTTTCTGGAACTAGATGCCACTAGATTATCAATATTATTAGTTATTATAATGTTTATACACAAACATTTATTCCCCCTTTTTAAAGAAGACATTGTTGATACAACTTGAGGCTATGATTGTTTGACTACGTCAAGAGGCAAATATATGCTTCTGCTTTGTGTGTGTGTGTGTGTGTGCACATATTGTGGTTAATAGTAAGCTTTTTAAGTGATCTCTGAAATGTGTGTATGCCCAATTATTAATATATTTTTAAGTATGTTAAGTATATAAGTGGAATCTGCACTTGATTGCAACCTTAATTTTTTCTAGAATAACCTAGCATTCTTTGCAACTCTTTTTATTTTTTCTTTGTTAACTCTTGAGAACTTAACTACAGGCTAGGTAAGCAATTACAGTGTTTTATTTTCAATAGTTTGAGACTATGATATTTTGCTCTGATACTTTCTTATAATATTTTAATGATCCCCCATTTCTAATCTCTGCATATAAAATACTAAACAGCTAGTGTTTTGTCTGTGCATTAAAAGTACGTCGTCTAAGAAAATCCTCCTCCTTTTAGGGAACTGCTTCTCTTCTTATTCCAATTATATGATTCTGGGAAAGAATGCAATCATAGTACCCCTGGTGACACAGTTGATCTAGAGCTGCTCATTGGAATAACCTGGTTAGCTAGTAAGAAATAATACCGATGATTAGATCGAATGAATCTCAACTAAACCAAATGAATCCGAACCCCTGTGGCTGCAGCGTGGAAAATCTTTAGTTTTAGAACTATCTGGGTAATCATGTGCGCAGTTTAGAAGATGGCACCTGAGCCAAATCATGCCAAGCAGATTGTTTTCAGGATTTTCTACAGTGGCATATGGGGGCAAAGAGGAGCAGCATTCCCACTCTGTAGTAAAGTATGAGGTAGAAGACAGAAAAGCGGCTACCATGTGGACTTTTTGCCATATGAAGTAATGTCATCTGAAATAATGAGCCTTTCTGCAGAGAAAGCTAGAGGCTGGAGATGAGAGAGAGGGAGAGAAGGAGAGAGAAAAAAACTGGCTGCTTCCAATTCCCATATTATAACTGTTCCAAGGACCCAACCAGACTCCCCACCTTCTTTCCTATGTGTACCTGAGCCTTCCCTTAAATTCGTCTTACATGCAGGTACCTCAGATCAGGCATATGTAACTTGCCGACCAGTAGTTCTTTATACAAATGTATCTTGAAGTTGTACTTCAGCTATCACTGTTCTGACGTTGTCAGGTAGCTCATGTCCTAGGTCATGTTATCACAGCCTGTTCTCAAAATAAATGTTGCATTGCTTAGATTCTTCACTCTTTCTAATTTAAAAAAAAATTAGTTTTAATTTCTGTGGGTACATAGTAGGTGTATATATTTATGGGGTACATAAGATGTTTTTATAGAGGCATGCAGTGTGTAATAATCTTATGATGTAAAATGTCATATCTGTCCCTCAAGCATTTATTCTTTGTGTTATAAACAATTCGGGTATACTTTTTCTTATTTTAAAATGTACAATTAAATTATTATTTAGACCTTTTCTAAATCCTAATCACGTCTTTCACCATGGAGGTAAGATGATAAAGCGAGGCTCTCCAGTAAAACAACATTGGCAGGTTGCAGTAAACCTTAATACCCCAAAGCTTACACATACAGTCTTCTTTAATTCATTACTGTGTCCTAACTCCCAAGAAGGAAAGAGTAATTTTTAAAAAGTGTCAAGAATGACTAGGGACCAGTCTGTGAATTTAGGTCTCCACTGCCTGGAAACCTTTCTGATTTGGAAACCAGCAGGCTTTGTATGTGTACGAAGTGCTTTTGCAGTATTACCCATTGGAGTCAGATGACAGGAAAAAGAAATTGTGTGTTAGAAATACTGTTTACAGATATTTGGAGGGACATTAATCTGACTTTTCTTTAGATGTAAGCATCAAAGTCTCAGGAATGAGAAGTGCCTGGTAAACATACCTCAAAGGGCTGAGTTAGATGAATCGGCACAAAATGCATTTAGCTGAAATTCAGCTGCTGACTCCAGCCTTCTCCATTTTTCTCTGTAAGTGCTCAGCTGAGTTATCTCCTTTCTCTCACCTCACAAACCCTCTGCCACCAGATTATTAACAAGTGCTCTCTGCCAGTTCATTAGTCCAAGCCTTACTGCCCTCACATCATCTAAACTAACCAATATTTTCTTCTGTGAATCACTTGTTACAACATTACCCCATCTTTCTCTGACATGGCCCCTGATTATTACCAGCACATCTAATGCTAGGACAGTCACGTACCACATAACAACGTTTTGGTCGGTGACAAACTGCCTATACGACACTGGTTCCATATGATTATAATACCCTATTTTTACTCTACCTTTTCTATGTTTGCATATGCAAATATTTGCTATTGTGTTAAAATTGTCTGTAATATTCAGTATTAACATATTGATTGTACTGGTTTCTAGCCTAAGATCAATGGTCTATACCGCATAGCCTAGGCTATACCATCTA
The DNA here is from genome assembly GCF_009761245.1 of Sapajus apella. NCBI lineage: Eukaryota > Metazoa > Chordata > Mammalia > Primates > Cebidae > Sapajus > Sapajus apella. The sequence goes on from NW_022436974.1 coordinate 17,236,221, forward strand.
TGTTTGCTTAAGTGCATTCTATGGTGTGTGCACAATGGTGAAATTGCCTAACAATCTATTTCTCAGAAGATATCCCTGTCATTAAGCAACACATGACCATATAAGGGTATTTTTAAAACTAACGCCTTTTAGATGAAATCTACAGTGGAATGACGCAGCTCTATCATCTCCAAGTTGATTGTTCTAATCAAAGTAGATTTATTTCCATGATTTATATAAACAGGGTGTTGATAGCTAAGGAGATGTGGCAAGAAAATATCTTACTCAGGGATACAAATTTAGGATTATGATGGAGTTACCAAATTCTGAAAATATTGGAAACAACAAAGATCCAGAAAATACACATAGAGGTCTAACACCTGAATAATACCTGAATAGCTAGATTATAGGTCTTGAGAAATAGTAAAAGCTGGGAATTTTGCTATTTGCAACTGAACAAATCATAACTGCTTTGGCTATATATTTCTGTAGCTTAACTGTCAGGATGTCAAAAATATAACCTCAGTCATGCCTAGTGCTTTCCTAACTTCTTCAGCCATCTCCAGAATTGTTCCACCATTCTATGTTCTGACACAGTGACAAGACAACACACACATTGTTTGGTTTATCCCCACAAGTAGCTGCTGCGATAGTCATTGTCCCTCTCTGAGTTCTTCTTTTAAATTTTTTTTTTTATTTTTTGCAGATGGAGTCTTACTCTGTCGCCCAGGCTGGAGTGCAGAGGCATAATTTCTGCTCACTGCAGCCTCTGCCTCCCAGGTTCCAGTGATTCTCCTGTCTCAGCCTCCTGGGTAGCTGGGATTACAGGCACACGTCACCACACCCAGCTAATTTTTGTGTTTTAGTAGAGACGGGATTTCACCATGTTGGCCAGGAAGGTCTGAAACTCCTGACCTCAAGTGATCCGCCCACATTAGCCTCCCAAAGTGCTGAGATTACGGGCATGAGCCACCGTGTCCGGCCAAGTTGTTTCTTTCAGCAGTGGACATTTGCTGGTTATCTCCTCATTTCATTCTTCCTATCCCTTCCTAATTGTCCCTAGATTTTGGTTCAGATATCTACCTTTCCCCCACATAATCCTTGTGCTTTGCTGGAAGCTGAATGACTGAATTGCAAGGGTGGGTTCTAACTGATTTAGGCCAACTGGCAACCTGGCCTTCATTAATGGTAAATATGCAACTAATCTAGTACAACTAGGGTGAATTCCATGATTCCTACTTAGAATTTTGAGGCAGAAGCCCACCCTTCTCCATGAGCATGAAGTAAGGAAACTTGTATCTGAAATAGTAACTTGAAGCTGTTTTGTGACTGTAGTGGTTTCCATCTTTAGAATGAAACCAGCATTTTAGATGGCAGAATAGATGAATGGGGTAAGAAAACAGTCTTGGTGACATCTACAGACCGTAAATCAAACCATCTTTGAAATTCTCCTTCTGAATTTTTGTTACAGAAAGCTATTAATACACGTTACTGTGTTAGCCAGTTTGCATTGAGCCTTTTGTCACATGAAAATAAACCACAAAACCCTATGACATAGCAGGTCATGAAAATGTTTAGGAAACTACATAGGACCCCAGCTTCTTAGACATGCTTTAAAATGTCCATCTCTGAAAGATACTTTCTCCCCTTTTGTAGTCAACAGAATCTTTCCCCACCTTACCCCCGCCCCCCAGTTTTGGAAACCTCACTCTTATTCTCTTCTTCCTCAAGACTGTGTGCTTTTGCAGAGAATTCCTGTTCTCTCTTGTACCTTCTCCCTAAACCCTTTAATTTTCCATAGTGTTTATTAGGTTTTGAAAACAAAACCAGGAAAATCTTTGCAGGCTTCTGAATTCAACCCTGCTTCTCCCTTCTTCCTCCTACAATGAATACCTGCTTCAGTGAGAAGAAAGGAAAAGGAAGAACACAGGGAGAAGTAACAAAAACACTAGTATTTCAAAATAGAGCCTAGTACACAGAGATGCACATGAGGAAAAATTGAGTTATTTCAAGCATTTGAGTAATTGTTAGAATTCATGAGTTTACACACTTATGTTTTATCCATTTGCCTTGATGAGCCCGATGCATTGTAAACTCTCAAATTATCTATCCTTTGAAGAAAAAGGATGTAGGTATTATGAAAATAGGCATTAAAACCTGTTTGGTGAATTATGTGGTTTTAAAGCTTAAGATGTTTGGTTTATACAGACTTTGCTTAAATTAAAAATGCACATTTAGTCATTTGGAAAAATGTCACCTTGCATTTACTCAGTATTACCAATGAGATTTATTGATTCTAAAATTGCTCTTTACTCTTTCATCGTTTTTACCTGACCAGCTTCTACGGATCATTCAAAACCCAGCTAATGTCATCTCCCCTGAAAAGCCTTGTCAAATATCCCCAGAGTTGGCTTATCCATTCTCTTCATTACTTCAAGGCTTTCTTCTCATTGTGTGTTCACATGTGTCTACCTTTTATATATTGACTAAAAAATGAGCATCATGTTTGTCTGCTTGGTTTTGAGACGGAGTCTTGGCTGTCGCCAGGCTGGAGAGCAGTTGCACCATCTCAGTTCACTGCAACCTACAATTTCCTGGTTTAAGCTAGTCTTCTGTCTCAGCCTCCCAAGTAGCTGGGATTACAGGCATGCACTGCCACCCCCAGTTTATTTTTGTATTTTTAGTGGAGATGGGGTTTCACCATGTTGGTCAAGATGGTCTGAATCTCCTGACCTCGTGAACCACCTGCCTTGGCCTTCCAAAGTGCTGGGATTACAGGCATGAGCCACCACACCTGCCCAAGTATCATGTTTTATTTGCCTTATATACCTATCACCTGGCACAAGGTCGATGCTTATACTGAAACTGAAATTCTACAAAGACACCATATCAGTCAGGATAGGTTACTCAAAAATCTCAGTGACCTACCAGATTGCATGTTTATATTTTACCCCTATTTTAGTCATCCAAGGACAGAAACTCTCCGTATTAGAGTTCTCCAGAGAAACAGAATCAATAGGACATATATAGATCATAGCAAAGGGGATTAGTGTGAAAATTGGCTTATGTAATTATGGAGGACGAGAAGTTGCACAGTCTGCCATCTGCAAGCCAGAGAACTAGGAGAGTCCGTGGTATAATTCAGCCTGAGACCAAACACCTGAGAAAAGGTGAAAACAAGGGGTAGAGTCCATATAAAATTCTAGAGATCAAAGGCCTGAAAACCTGAAGTTCTGATGCCCCAAGGTAAGAGATAATGGATGTCCCATCTCTATAAGAGAGCAAATTTGCCCTTCTTCTGCCTTTTTGTTCTATCTGGGATCTCAACAGATTGGATGACTCCCACCCAGTTTGGTGAAGAACTTCTTTACTCAGCCTACTGATTCAAATGCTAATCTACTCCAGAGCCACCCTCACAGATACACCAGAAGCAATATTATATCAGCTATCTGGGTATCCCCTAAGCCAGTCAAGATGACACATAAAATTAATCATCACACTGACCAAGACTTCATCTCGATGTGTTCACATCTGTGATCAAAATTTGGGTTTTAGATTTATCTCTGGCAATGATACATAATGCTTTATTCACATTTTACTGGCCAGAAAATAAGTCACCTTTGGACCTGGAGTTAGAAAGATGGAAAGTCAGATATATTTGGGCTACAGCAAAAATAGCCAACACGAAAGTTGAATACAAATTCCAGGTTGATAACAATGGAATCAGTACTGTCCTTTTCTTAGAATCACTGAATTATGATTAAAAAATAAAAGTTCACTGAATTTTCTTAGAATCACTAAATTATGATTAGAAAACTAAAGTTCCCAGAGATTACTGATTTGCTTAAGATCATAAGACAATACATGCACCCCTTTTCTACTTCGATACCTTTCTTCTTTAAAAACTAGCTCCTACCTTCAAGAATTTCACATTCTATTGATTAAAAAAAAAAACAAAACTGTTGATATTTTAGTATCCAAACCTAGTGAACTAAAGCATGGCTCAGTAAAACCAATGTAACTAAGCAGATTTATCACTACTCAGAGAAGAACCCAGTAGTTAAATAATTTTTTAGAGCAGACATCTGCAGCCACTAATAGAATTTAACTAACATGATTCCTGTTCACTTTGATTTTAGCTGATCCAAAGGAAAATCTGGAGTCTAAAAGTTTAAGGCCCTAAAGGGCTGAAATGTTTCTTAGTTTATTTTTTTTTCATTTGGCATTTAATCACTAGAATAATCAATGTAGTCTTCCAGAAAGAGATACACGATAAAAACTAGTTTTTCCTAATGATAGTGTGTGTTTGTTTTACATATATGTAACAGATATACAAATATGTATATACAAGTATAAACATACATCTACAAATATATATATACACATATTTGTGTATACATTTTCATTTGCCTACTTTTTAATAAATGTGTTTCATGTATATTTTACATACAGTCTATATTGTTTATTATATATATGCATATATTTCTTTCATGTAACTGTAGACAGTTATGCATGTCAGTAGATAGATGGATGGATAGGTAGGTAGGTAGGTAGACAGACAGACAGGAAAATACATAGATAAAAAGAATGTTCTTTATAGGCTGGGGCCAATGTTCAGTGCATCTTCTTCTAGTTCTGGTAGCAGTCGCAGTGAGACAATAAGTATAATAATCTCTACTGTTTATTGAAGTTTGAGCCCTATATGCTAATCACTGTACAATAGCTCTCATATGTATGTTACATAAGTTTTGAGCCTTCTGTTTTATAGGTAAACAAACTGTGGTTCAAAGAAGTTAAGACATTTGTCCAGGGTCACATATGAAGTATATTGGCAGAGCTGGATAATCTGTCTTAAATCACTGAGATCCAACCAGCAAACATGAAAAATATGGAAGACTTTTTGGAGTAATATAATTATTTTCTGACTAGCCATGATACAGTCAGATTGCCTTCAAGACTTAAGCCCATTTATCAAAAGGAAAACTAAGCCAGATAACAAAGGAAAATATTGAAAGCCTGAAAGCAGCTTCAAGAAAAAGATAAAAACAGTAGGTGGATAGAGATACATTTATTTTTGTTTATGATTATTCCTTAATGTTTGGGAAATAAGCCATGCTTCTCCCTGCTCATCTGCTTAAACTTACTCAAAGCTCGATAACATTGCCTTAACTCCATAGAAAAACAGTAACAAAAGTGATATTGCATCTTGCGTATTTAGCATTTTTCTAACTTGTGAGCAGAAATACGGTTAAATCAGTGTTCCAATTGTGTTGTAGACATTTTTCTTGTGAAAATATATGTATGTTTTCTAAACCTTAAAATCAGTGAGGTGCTTAGTTCTATGCATGCAGCATTATTGTTTAACTTGTTTGACATAATGTATACATTATGATACATCTCATATTTCATATTCATTATTTTCAAATTATTTTTTAGATATTTCATTTTATTCTCCCAAATACTCTGAGATGTAGGAAAAGGAAACATGCTTCCCCTCATTTTTCAAATAAGAAAATAAACGCTCAGAAAGGGTTTACATGGGCTCTCGAGGGTGGCTCAATGCATGGCAAAGGCCAGTCTGAATTTCGCACCTTTAACTTTCAGCTTCATTCCTCTCCCAGTATCTCTTGTGGTTGTGTTTTTTGTTTTATATTAATATCAGACAATTTCAGTTAATCATCCTACTCAAGTGAAACTAACTGAAAATATCATAATATGGCCATTGATTTCTCATCCAAACTAAGCTGAAATCAAAAGAAATAGTTCTCTCATAACAAATTGGGTTTTAAATCACCCCAAATCACTTAAATTTACTTTTCTAAAAGCAACAATTACAAATGTTAAGTTCTATGAAAGACATTTCTACCTATCAAGTTTTTATCTTATACCTCCTGTAAGAGAACTCTTCAAATCTCTAAATTTGGAAGATTATTTTTGAAAGCCTTTTCTTAAACTGACTTGAATTTTCCTCTGGTAATTTCTGTATTTTCACAAATATAGCAAAGTGTTTTGAGCGTGGACTTTGTAGTCTTTTAGCCTGAAATCAAACTGTGGCTTTAACACTTAGCCGCTTTGTGAATGTGAGCCCCTCTGTGGCTCACTGTTGTCGTCTGTACAATAGGGATGATGATAATACCTCCTCCCAGGACTCCTGTGAGGACCAAATAAGTCCAAAAATAGAAAATAAACTGCTTAAAATAGCACCTAGCCCAAATAAGTATTATATAAGAATTTGTTCATATTAATTATTAATATTACTACTAGTCCAATTGCTCTTCATGTTATAGGCCTTGAGAAACCAGCATCCACCTCTCCCCTTTAGTCTTCTCTTCTGAAGATTGATCCGCCTCCCACATTCCTTTAACTATTTCCTACATGGTCTCCTCCTGTGGCAATGCTCCTGATTATTATTCTCCCTCCTAAAATTTTATCTTATTTTATAGATATGCATTGAATGCCTATTGTGGTGCCTGGAATTCATGGTTTGTTCATTTAACAAACATAAATTGATCACCTCTGTGACAGGTGTATAATATGTTGTGAATACAAAATGAATGAAACAGTCTCTGCCCTCAGAGAGAGCAAAGGTAGAAAGGGAGACAGGTGAATGAATGTAATGATAGGGCAGGCTATCATAAAGTGTCAGCTAGACTTGACTCTCTTTATTCTACATAACTATTCCATGATATAAACCTATTAAAAAGAGAAAATAACCTCTTTTACTCACTTTGCTGTGGTAAAATGAAAACCCAGGCTTTTCCACTGGCCAGTTGTTAGAGTGTGTTTCTTTTTTGTTGTTGTTTTTCTTTTCTTTTCTTTTTTTTTTTTTTTTTTTGAGATGGAGTCTCACTCTGTAGCCCAGGCTGGGGTGCAATGGCATTAGCTCACTGCAATATCCACCTCCTGGGTTCAAGCAATTCTTTTGCCTCAGCCTCCCCAGTAGCTGGGATTACAGGCATGCACCACCATGCCAGGCTAATTTTTGTATTTTTTGTAGAGGGGGGGTTTCACCATGTTGGCCAGGCTGGTCTCAAACTCCTGACTTCAAGTGATCTGCCTGCCTCATCCTCCCAAAGTGCTGGGATTATAGGCGTGAACCACCACGTCTGGCCTAAAGTAACTGTTTCTTAGTCATAGTATGTTTCTCTATTCCTGCATTCAATGATAAAATATCCCGGTGACAAATTATTTTGTAAGAAGTATTTCTGCTTCAAAATTAAACTTGCGTCAGTGTTATTTAATCACCTTCTCTTCAAGCACGTTATTTTAGGGACAGGCGGTCTTCAGCCTGGGTGGTTTGATGTGCATTATGACACATGCTTTTCAAGGTGGTCTATCATGTTTGGCTGAACCTCGAGGATGCCCCTAGGTGAACTGACCAAGTCCTCTGCCATCACTTTCAGGTGCAGTTGAAATGCAGCACACTGCTCTGCCTGGACAACCTATGCATCACTCAGACTTGTCTGTTCTGAATAAGAAGGGAATTTGTTTTTCACAAAGTTCTGGAAATCTGAACTTTGTTGTTAAATTCATCCATTGTATTACCTTACGTAATCCTCCTTGCAAGAACTCTGAAGTAATTATTGTCATATCTATTTTTCATACTGAGGTGTTGAGTGATTAAGTAACTAATCTAAGATTGCATAGCCAGGATGTGGGAGAGCTGTGATTTGAACTACACTGGTTCAAATCCAAAATTTCACAAAGAACCACTTGCTCTACAGTTTCAGTGTTTCTCTTTCTACTTATTATCTGGGCTGACTGTGTTGTTTCACATAGTATTATAATTTTCACTTTGGAAAGCTTGGCATTTGGATAGCTGATGAGGGAATTTTTGCCTCTGGTTTCCAAGGGGATGTTTCTACTTTGAACATAGATTCTGCCTGTGTGATCAGTAGGGAAGGAAGCGTAATGACATTAAATGAAGGCAACACTGACTGTGAAATCAGTTACCTTTTATATCTCAAGGTTATTGAATTAATGAATTAGTCTTAGAAGGCTGTGTATCATTCATAGAATCTTGAGTAAGGAAATTAAATATTAACCCAGTTCACATCTAGAATGCACAATTTACAGCCACGTGCAGACTGAAACATATGGTGGAAACCTTCTTTCATTCTTTCAGGTTATTTTATGTGGAGTGTCCCATATACAGCAGGTCTTTTCAGGGACTTGCCTTGTGTGATCAAAATAATAAAACATCTGTCGATAATAACCTTGAGAACAAATTGGTGCTTCCTAAATTTGTTTGAGATATAAAACATCTCCTGTAATAATGAATAAAAGATGTGCAGACAGCATTTTAAACACAAGCACACACACATACACATAAATTTGGTCATGTCACCTGAAAATTATGTCCTCCAGCATTGCCAAAACCTCATTCACAGAAAACTCAGCTTCTTTGTGAATACATTGAGCCATTTTTTTTTCTATTGAATGATAGAGTATGGTTGTGAGTTTTAAAAAGTCCAGAAAAGAAGATTAAATAACCATACTTAGGCAGTTTCATATGAGGCATGTCAAAGCTGCATACTTTCAAAACCTCAGGAAAAAGTTGAGCCTTCTAAACATTCAGAAGCTCCCATTGAATTGCCAGGCCCCAAGCCACCACAGAATTTTCTGGCTGTCTGGTAAATTGCCACAACCTACACAGTTGTAGCCAAAGACATACTGCATACCAGAAAATCTGTGATTTTCATCACAAGCTCCCCCTTTCCTGTCCTGGGACCACATCCTGGTTAGAACGAGCCTGTGGAATACTTCATAGCGGTTTTGTTTCTGCGGTGCCTCCTCCCTTTGGTTCTGTATTTGGCATGAGGTTCCATTGAACAGGCAAGAATCCTTGGTAGAAATCTCAAAAGAAAAATGCAATGAGACATTTTCACCTCCTACTTTGGATAAGTATAGTAAGTGCAATAGATCATTCAGCTCCCAGCAATTGAATCTCCTGCTTTATTGAGCATAAATGAGAGTATACTATGTTTTTAAAAAGTACTATTACCTCCTTCCCATGCCACGTAGAGCCTTCAAGAGACTTTGCCTTGACCATAAACACAAATTAACTTTTATCCAACTGCAAAGTTCCTGACCCACTATTTACAGTCGTATTTTGATTAAAAATCTCAGTTCTAGCCAATCATCTCCTGTTCGTCTTTTTATCTCATCCACTTACTGTTAACATGTTGCATATTGTCCTTTTCAAGTCTATGAAACCATATCCTTCACTTCTTTAGATTATTAACTAAATAGACAGAATCAGTTTTAATATCTATTTTATTATAGCACAGATGTGATGATGATGTAATAATGGCTCCTAAATAGTGAGATGTCCTAATGAAGCCTCCATTATGTTGTTTAAATTCCACAAAAAAAAAAAAAAAACAAGCATTTAGCTTTTGTTATTCTCATTTTCAAAATAGGAAAACCAAACATTATAGTAGTTAAGTAACTTAAATTTGTGATCACATTTTTATTAAATGGTAAGGCCATAATTCAATTCCTACTATTTTGATAACTCATCAAAGTCCTGTTTCTTGCTGTCAACCTGTGTGGTAGATGTTATTGAAACCATTATACAGATGAAAAACTAAGGCTTAATAAGTTAAGTAAATTACTCAGTAGATAGGGTTTCTAGGAAAAATCCAAGGATAAAGATAAATCATGCAACTGTGGATATCTAGAACATTCTTTCTTCTTTTATCTTCTCACCTTGGCATCACCATCTGATTAACCAGAAAGCAACCCTTACTGTTTGATTCCAGTCAGCCACTGGGTCCTATAAATTCCACCTCTCAAATTACTCTCAAATACCACATATTTTTCCCCAGACACACTACCCACTTCAAGCCGCCATTATGTTTCCTCAAGATTAGAGCAGCCACCTAACTAGTCTTTATGTCCCAGGCTTAAGTCCCCACAATGCATTATACACACTGCACTCGGTGTGATCTTTCTTAAAATGAACCATAGTACTCATTATGCTCCCATTGACTTAGATAAAATCTGAGCTTCATGGAACAAAGCAACCAGGCCTTCATGTTCGACCACTCACTGAAGCTTTGCTTTCATTCCTTACCACTCCCTTCTTGTAGGCGTACTCCAGCCACGTGGCATAAGTTGGAATTTTTCAAACCCATGAGCTTCTGCATTTCTCTTCTTTTCTGAAAATACCCTTCCCCATGCCCTACTCTCTTTGACTACTGCCTGCTCAGACTTCATATGTGAACTTAAATATGTCCTTCTAGGGTCCTCCCCTGATGTGCTTCTTAACTCTTAGACTTCTTTCTGCTCTATTGGTATTTAAAAGTCCTCTATCAAGACACTGATCCCTGTCCAGTACTTGTTGATTTCCCTCAGTAACTGCTCAAAGTAATAGCCCTAATTTTCTTGTCCTTTAAAAAAGAGCACATATATTTGATTAAATAGAAAAGAAAATACTGTCCTAGTTGCCTTCCCTGACACAGTTTTATAGTCATTTATGTGTGCAAATTTTCCATCTGGATTCTGCCTAGTCATGGAATTAGATGTTGAGTCTCTGCTGCAGAGCAACATTTATTCACTCAGTCCATCAGTCAATAAGTATTTATAATCACCTATCATGTGTTCTGCTTTGTTCTAGCCTTACTGTGTATAGCAATAAACAAAAATTCTTACTCTCAGAAAGCTTATTTTTTAGTGGGGGGAGCATTAAGTAAACTAACCTGATAAATAAAGTGAGTAATATATTAGATAGTAATAAGTGCAATGGAGTGGAGTAGATTTATGTTGACTTTAGTCAACCAAAAAGAAAAAAGCCACATTATGTTTCCTCCTAAAATGACAATTGCCATTCAAAATGATCATTCCCCTTCCCCCTTTTGCTAGTCTGGTGGATGCTGTAATGGCCACCCCATATTGACTGGACTTCAGGCACCATCAGAAAAGGGAGAGGGTGGAATTAGCAGGTGTTTCTGTTGTAGAAGCATCGGGACACTCCATAAATATGCCAGTTGTACAAACTTAAAAGCAGTCTGCATTTCAAACTAGTTGAGGTACATACACACACACACATACACACACAGCTCAAAAAAGGGGGTCTTTTGAGACAAGACTACATGTGATGTAATTCTGTTTTTATCTGGGAAGGGGAGACCTTCAAATATTTGGTGGTGGGAACTGGACCTAGTTCCCTTCTGACTGGGTGACTTGGAATTAACTAGGTCAGAAGACACTGTGTGTGTGCCTGGATGGGTGTTCAGAAGATAAGAAGCTAAGCTTTAAATATGAATGTGTTTTTGAGCATTGTCAAGCCCTGAAATAAAATGCTGACTCTACCCATCCACTGAGTTCCCATAGCTCCCTAGGCTTTGAGAAATGGTACTTCTCAACCCAAATTAAAATTATCTCTGTTCTTTTCTGTGAACTAAGAAAATAGTCCAAGGAAGTAAGCTATGTAGTTGCTGTGATGTGATAATAGCAAAATGATTCTGTTTATTCCTTCCTCCTCAGAAAGACTCTTTCTACCTAACTTTCTCATTGGGTCAGGAACTCTCCCTAGATGCTACTGTAACATCCAGGGATCTTTCACGCTATATTATGATCGCCTGTTTCCTAGGCAGTCACCTCCTACCTTCCTTGTGCTCAACTAGAGCTCCTTGAGGGCAGTATCTTTCACAGCTGAATTCCCAGCATCTAACCAAGTGCAGACACATAGAAAGAAATACTTAAAGGAAGAAAGGAAAATGGATTTCTACCAAAGTAGGAAATCCTTATCATAAATCAGAAAATATTAAAGCTAGATAAGGCTGACAGCTAATTCAACACCATCATTTTTACAGATTTTGGCACACAAAGAAATTGAATGTCACAGAGGTACAAGGACTTACCCTGACTCAACACAGCCAGGTATTTTAAAAGCCAGATAACCTGGATCATTCCTTGGCTGGCTATGAAATATATGGAATATTTGAATAAAATGTATCTTCTTTTACCTGGACATAGGAGTGTACTTCTATACTCCTAACTGTTGAGCAGGCTGAGGTGAGAGGGTTGCTTGAGCTCAGGAGTTCAAGACTAGCCTGGGTAACATAGCAAGACACTGCCTTTGTTTTTTGTTTGTTTGTTTGTGTTTTTTTACAAAAAGAAGTATAACGAGAGGGAAAAAATTATTCCCTTTCAAGTGATCAGAAACAAAATGATTAATTTTATAGTGAAGTATTTTTAAATGGAAATGAACTACTTCCAGTTTAGCTACCAACTTTTTACACAATTTTTCATATGTGGTTTGGAAACAACTCTAACCTAAAACAGAACTCTTTAAATAAAATAATCCTATAAATATTTAGCAGGTAAAAACCTCCTATGGCCAAAACTGGTCATTTTGAGATGATACTTCTGCCAGTTTCTTTGCCACTATCCTAAGAAGTCATATGACCTCAGTTATACCTCTAATACTAAAAACATCAAGGATAGGAATAGAATATATTCCCTTTTCTGGTTGCCCTGGAATTCACTGGCATTCTGTTTTCTTGAAGATAGTAGACACTGGATTTCTTCTTTATGTTTTAAATATATTCTGACCTCATATTTTCACTATCTCAGGAGAAAAACATTTGAGGGAAAAGTATTCCTTGAAACTCCCTGTCTATGCTACAGCATGCCAGCCTCAACTTAACTGTTTAAACTTTCATTTTGTTTTCACAACTATTCAATGTATTTGCAATGACTTTTGGTCAAGGGCATTAATGTTCAGACCTACTTCTATAAATATAGGTTTCCTTTAAAGATATTCTGGTTGTTTGCTTGCTTCTAATAATCTGATTACTTTTCTCCATTTCCTGTTTAAGACACATGGATACTTTCATGACTTAAAAATCCAAGATTTAAAATAATGCTAGTTCTGCTGAAGGGCTGTTTCATCTACTTCTTTCTTAGTGCTCCCAGTCATCCATCAGGTCTTAGCTTAACAATTACTCCCTCAAAGAAACTGTGTATGACCTTCCAATTTATATTAGCTAGTCCCTGTGATTATTCTCCCACGTGGTACTTCTTTTTTATTCCTACTTGCTTATTTCTATTTTTAATATCTGCCTCTGTCATTAGATACTAAACTCTGAAATCAGGTAATCTTCCTTGTTTTGTTTACTGTTTGCTAGCACAGTGCTTTGCACATAGTAGGTTCTCAATAAATTAAGCGCTATATTAAAAGAAAACTTATTAGTATTCAGTGATCAAGATTTTTCAATTTTTTTAATCTATTATTATTTTAGTGCTCACTTTTATAAGTGATGTGTGTGTTCAGGAATCATTGCCAACTGAGAAGGTAAGGAGAATATAATAGCGAGTCAAATTATTTTATCATGCTTCTTGTATGTTTCTAAGCATCTCCCCATTACCACCCCAACACATGGCAGAATTCTGCAGCTACAAGCTTAAAGCTTATAGGTATCAGGTACCTTGCTAACACCTTGGTGAATCTGCTTTGCCCCGGTGGTAATCCATATCATAAATCAAAAAATGGTACAGCTAGATAAGGTATCTTGCTAACACCTTGGTGAGTCTGCTTTGCCCCAGTGGGAATCCAAAGTGAAACTGAACATTTTTTAAATCACTTTGAATAGGCTCGCAATATACAAAATTATTTGATAATTACCTCTAGCTGTTTAACAGCTTGGACTAAAGCTAAAGCCAGAACAAAAAAACAGTTCATGTCCTGTTTTTGATGTATGTAAGTATCTAGAATGCAGAAATGATTGGAAAGCTTCATGTGAGACATATCATAATTAAATAAAGAGGTAATCCTGATATACAAGTCACAAAAAATTTCTTTCTTTTGTGCTTTCATTACTTTGTATGTGTATATGTTCGAAAGTTTTGGAGCTTATGATACATTCAGGGTCATATACACATTCACATATAGCCAGAAATGCAATGTCATACATGATAAATACATTCAGTGTTATATGTCAATTTAAAAGATAAATAAGTAATTTTGATAAAAGAACACAAAACCATTCTGTAAAAGAAAATCAATACTGCCTGTTGACTTTAAGTTTAGGAAAAGTATCACTCTTGGGATTTTTTAAATTGTCCTTTTGTTTCCTGATTTCTTTCCCTTCAACCCAAATCTTTTCCCCTACCTTTGCATATAAGGCCCATTGTGATTAAGACTGAGTCACCTTACCATCTGCATCTCCCATGACTCCCACACCTCATACCTGCTGCAATACACTCAGGTATGGTTCATCGTTATAATCCTAGTGTGCTCTACTACTGGACTGAGAGCAAACACTTGACAAATGGGAATGAATGCGTGAAATTCTATAGGGTCAAAGAAACACCAAAACCTCCTGCTCGTTGTAGGAACATAAAGAAAATATATACCATTTATTTATATATGTCTGTGTGTACATATTTATGTATATATAAACATGCACACAAGTACACATATACAAATCCAAAGGTCTCAGGCCCAGTTTAGAAGATGCTATGGCATATTTACCGTTAGAATTTTGGAATTTTATCATAGGTTTCAATACTCTAAGCTGACTCATTGGCACTTCACTGACCTCTCTCTTCCCTGTTTCTCTGGACAGCTGTTTCTCTCCATTCTTCAACATACTCATGTTTCACAAACTGCCTCCTTCTGCCTGTATGTGAACTTCATCTTTTTCTTCTTTGAAAACCAGCTTTACCACTTATCTTTTCTATGATCCCTTTCCAAATGTTGTCAAAGAAGACATCACAGGCTCTGGCTATCACTATTGGGAATGTGTTGTGTTGTGCTACACGTATACTTGTCTATTTACCAAGTTCATGTATGTGTCGGTTTTTCTGTTTTAAATATCTTAATTGCATCATCTTGACACTGTGTTTCATAATGTTTGCCTTTTTAATAATGACCTCTTCTTAAATTTTTGTTTTCTGTGTGAGTTTGTTTCTCAGAACAGGTAGTTCCACTTTCCATGAGATGCTTCCCTAAAAGCAAATTGAAGAAGAAAATCAACTGGGGCCATTTTCTTCTAAGTTTACAAGTATAAATTTCATGCATCTTTACCCTGTAGTTTGGTTTTGTCTATTTTGGAGAACAGTGGTTTATTTCTGCTGTTATGACCATGTAGGTCACAAGTTGGACACAAATAAGAGTACTAAAGAAGCAGTGATACATGATTATATTACCCTAGTAGCTGCTTAGAAATGGTTATATATTTACTTTTCTATATGTGTGTGTGTGTGTGTGTACACACATATATAGCTACACATATATAAATATATATATATACACACATATACTTAAATATACTTTATACTTACATATGTATGCTTACATCAATATATATACACACATATATATATATACTTTATATATACATGTGTGTATGTATATATACTTTTCCACTTGTACATGTTTGATAATTTCTTACAGTTGCAGAGCTAACAGATCACCCCATATAGCCACTATGCCTGTATTTCTTTGTATCCTTGACAATGCCTAAAATAAATCTTTGCCTACTGTAGGTGTTGATGAAGATGTGATTTCTTCTCTTGTTTCCAAGGGGATAAGCAAATGTTAACTTGTGTGTTTCTATGTAGAATAAAAACGTTTAAATGATTTTTTAAAGAATGTCATAGGTTGACTTACTTTGAAACATTTTATTAATTTTTGTACACTTGTATGTAGAACATAGTTTCAGACTCATACTCTCACTTCTTGAGATTATCGTTATGGTAGGCCAGTCTAGGCCTGCTGTTTGTGTGTCATGGTATATATTCACTATGTGCTATCTCAGGAACACCTTTTTTTTTTTTTTTTTTTTTTTTTTTTTTTTTGCGATGGAGTCTAGCTCTGTTGCCCAGGCTGGAGTGCAGTGGTGCAATCTCAGCTCACTACAACCTCTGCCTCCCAGTTTCAAGCGATTCTCCTGCCTCAGCCTCCCAAGTAGCTGGGATTATAGGCACCTGCCACCACACCCAGCTAATTTTTATATTTTTAGTAGAGGCAGGGTTTCACTGTGTTGCCTGGGCTGGTTTCGAACTCCTGACTGCGTAATCTTCCCAACTTGGTCTCTCACAGTGCTGGGATTATGAGTGTGAGGCACCATGCCTGGCCAAGAATACCTTTTTAATTGATAAAGTTAAAGAATAGCTTTATGAGCTAGAACTTTTGAGCAATTACTAAGTACTCAGTAAAGTACTAAATACTATGTTTGTTCTTTCATTAGTACTCATGAGAGTATTAACTATTTAATATAGTATTAATATATTACTATATGGTAATAGTCTTATCAAAATTCTAAGTTTGAGATTGGAGAAAGACTAGGTTTCTAGAAATATAGGACTTTATTGAGATATAATTTATAGTTCATTCACTTTCATAAATGCTTTTGGCGGCAACGAGGAGTGCAGGGAAATGTACTTATGTTTAAGACCCCATAATCAGCAAAGTGTAGATCTTATTTACTGTAAACCTTAGAGCTAAGGTCACTGTTATCCCTTCAGTTTATCTCTAATAAAATGTAAAAATACTATAAATGTTTTCAGGGTAAATTAATTTAGCAATGCATAATTTACCCTCTTAAAAAAAGCAACTGTATACTTCTTTTCTTAACATACATGCTTCTGCCTGCCATGGCTGTTTTGAGGCAGGATGACAGGCCATCTCACATCACGTACTCTGTCTTTGGAATATATTTGAAAATGAAATTATGTATAACATTCAAGTTTGAGTAGTACTGAGACATGTAGCTTGGGTATTGAAATTAGGGGGACATTTGGACAGTTTGTATAGATAATAAGACTGCATAATTGACCTTGAGATCACTGGAAAATTCAAGTAACAGGCTAAGGTCTCACACAAATACCCTCCTGGATACCCAGCCTTCTTCCTGCTGCCATCCTCTTAAAGCTCCCACTGAAGGACTGCAGGGAAATCACTTCACTCTTTGGGTCTATGTCATCTAGTCTGTAAAGACATAGTGGTTCAGCAGATGACTTTTTAGTCTTTTCTAAATTTAAACATTTTCTTCTGGGCCTGAAGGACATTCTGTTATATTACATCCAACTATAATACTATCTCTTCAGTCATCCTGAACAAAAATTGTAAGAGAAAACCTGTTTAAGTCCCTGAAACAACTTTTCCTCTGACCCATTTGGTGTACCGTTTCACTTCATTTTCATCTGCCAGCAGATTGAATGACTTTCACTGGGTTCAGGGTCATTAAGCTGAAATAAAAAGGCCGCTTTTAAGAAAACTAATTGACAACTTAGAAGTTAGTTTCTAGCAGAACATGCCAAAAAAGGGTGATCTATTTTATAAATTGTATGTTGAACTCTGAAGTTAGAGGAAGTACTTTTAAAACCATCCATGTTTTTTCAACTTAAACTGCTACTGCCTGTGTTTTTTTCCCCCTTATGATTCTTGGTTTATCAGCTGCACAGCCTCACTTGATTATATCAATCAAGTGTATATTGCCCCCTAAATGTCTGATTGATCCAATTAGCTGAAGACGGAAACTTCTTATACCATGATGGAACTGAGGGAGGTTGGGAAGAATTTCGAATATATTAAAGTCAATGCCAATGCAGACTGACGAAATTTAAAGAAAGCTGATAGAGAAAAAGCAAATTAGAACAGTTAGATATACCCAGTCATACATATATTATTCACATTTCTAGCAGGAAGAATTGCTTTTGTGACAAGTAGGCTCCTAAGTGGTAAAGAGCTGTTTGGGAAATCTGGAGGTAATACTAAATATGTAGATAGAGAATAAAATTTAGGATTGTATGAGAGATCAATAATGTAAAAATACCTTATCACTTTTAAATCACTAAAATGCAGTGACTTACCAAGAAAATATTCCAATAAAGTCTACATTGACAGTACTTAGCACAGTAAATCAGGATGTCTTTATATAAGCAGACAGAGGATACAGCTAACCAGACAGATTTCTAAGCATGTTGATAACAAAAGGCCTTCTTTAATCTGGGTCCCAACTACTGGTCTAACATCTCACACCTTCTTCTTACTTACCCAGCTCTCTACCCCTATTAAATGGTTTATAGTCCATTCATTCCACACATATTTATTAAGCACCTACTGTTGGCTGCTACAGTTTATGCCCTGGGATATAACAATGAATAAATAAAATGCTCCTGCTTCCATTGAGCAAACATTGTAAAGAGGGAAGACCTATAATATAAATAAGCAAATAAAGCTTTTAGAGTATGTTAGAAGATATTAAGGTTGGTATGCTTTGAATTATACCCCTCTCAAAAGATACTGAATTCTTAATCTCCAGTACCTATAAACATGATCTGATCTTATTTGAAAAGAGCGTCTTTGTAGATGATGAAGTTAAGATGAGGTCATTGGGGTAGGCCCTGATTCAGTAAGGACTGATCCTTACAGAAAAGGAAAGTTTAGACACACAGTCAGATAAATACACAAGAACATCTTGTGAGATAAAGACAGAAGGCTGAGCGTAGTTGCCCACACCTGTAATCCCAGGGCTTTCGAAAGTGCAGATAGGAGAAAAATTTGAGCCCAGGAGTTGGAGCCAACTTGGGCCACATAGTAAGAACTCATCTCTATATATATTTTTTTAAAAAAAAAGGTAAATACAAAGATTAAAGTGATGCATCTGCCAAGCCAGGGAATACCAAAGATTTCCAACAAATCACCAGAAGCTAGGAGAGAGGCATGGAGCAGATTATCTTTCATAGCCCTCACAAGGAGTCAACCTTGCAATATCTTGATTTCAGACTTCTAGCTTCCAGTACTGCAAGACAGTAAAATTATTATTTAGAGCACTAAAAGGTCATATGGAGCTTTAGCAGAAAAAGGATTAGAAAGGTTAAGTCAGAGCTAAATATGACGGAAAACCTTATGATCACTGGGGACTGTTGGAATGTATGTCAGAACTGGGTGTGCTGGTGAGGTCAATCCTAGTCCTAAACAACAAATTTCATCATTTGGGTTTCCTATGAAACTCATCAGTGTGGTGGCTTGATGCACACTCTGAAGCCATGCAGACTTACCTCATAATGCATATCACAGTATCACAATGTATAACTTATAATCACGATATAGATAGTCCTTTGATAAACATCCGTGTCCTAGATTATACAGAAATTGATTGTTTACTTTGGGTAAATTCCTAAAACTAGAATGGCCAGCTTGAAGAATATGGCATTGGCACTTGGTAGACATTTTCAAGCCGCTCTCTAGATTGGTTTGTACCACTTGGTGCTCCCACAAACAGAGTATGCAAATACCTTCTTCCCTCACTGACATTCACTTATTCATTAATATATGTTTTTTTGTTTGTTTGTTTGTTTTTGAGACACAGTCTCACTCTGTCACCCAGGATAGAGTGCAGTGGTACAATCTCAGCTCACTGCAACCTCTGCCTCCCGGGTTCAAGCGATTCTCCTGCCTCAGCCTCCTGAGTAACTGGGACTACAGGCACCCACCATGCCTGACTAATTTTTGTATTTTTAGTAGAGACGGGGTTTCACCATGTTGGCCAGACTGGTCTCGAACTCCTGATTTCGTGATCCGTCCCCCTCGGCCTCCCAAGTGCTGGGATTACAGGCATGAGCCATCATGTCCGGCCATCAAAAGTCTTGTTATGTGCCTAAGATTGTTCAAGGAATTGTAAGTACAAAAGTTAACTAGGCAGACATTCCACTACCCTCTGCAAATGTGTAGTTTAGTGGATGAGAAACTAAAATAAACAAGCAGATCAGTTTATAAAATAATTGTAAATTAAATACTGAAAAAGAAATATGGTCTAATTTTTATCTTAGTCAATTTGATAGGTAAAATTTTTTCTTGTTTACATTTACATTTTATTATGAATGAGGTTGAATATAGTTTCATACATTTGCAAATTGGATTTTTTTTTCTGAATTATCAGTGTATATACACCTCTTACCTGTTTTTTAGTTGGCATATTTATATTTTTTTCTGATTGAGTTTTAAAATATTTATATAAAATCCATAAATATTTTGTCTTTTAGATCTTGTATCAGATGATTTCCAATGCATACATATAGTTAATTCTAGTATTTCCTTTAGAGTTTTCTTTCTTTGGTATTATGTTTTTAAAAGGCCGGCCTCTCCATGAGATCAGTTAGGCATGTCTCTGTATTTTTTTCTACTGTATTTTCCATCTATATTCTTCATAAATTTTCTTTTTCTTTCCTGACCTCTCTCATTAATATTTAAGTTTATTCAGTTCTTTACCAACATAAAAGAGTCCTTTTTTCTATCCTTCCAAGTGACTATACTAATTCTCCTGACCCTTCATAGTGCATTTCTCTTGCTGCCTGCATTTCTTCATCATCTTCTCACTCCACAAACCACCTTATAATGGTTTCTGTGCCCAGTGAGTTATACTCCAGTTCTTACTATGGGTTCCAATGACCTCCATGTTATTTAATCAAATAGGATTTGACATATTCAGAGACGGCAAATTAAAAATGCAATTTTTAAAAAATTTCAATTGCCGATGTTATCCTCTTTATTAAAAAAAGGGAAAAACAAATTTGATTTTTGAATTAAAGGTATCTTGATCTCTTCCAATTTAAAGCAGTCTTTTTCAGATAAATTCAGTGTATTACTCCATAATCACACTGGTTTACTATTTGACAATCGTACTAGAAAAACAATCAATTTCACTGTTTAAATTTCTCATCAGGGCTATTTTTAAACATCGACAAATCTTCACTCTGCCTTGACCAAACAACTTAGAAGGATAAGAAATCTTATGGTCCTCCATGGTGATAGGAACTTGTAGCTTGTGTTGTCTTCTGCGTCCTCGCTGCCTGCATGGCTATTTCTTTGTCTTTTCTGACCACTGGATTTCTTACTGGCAGTTACGCCTGAAGCCTGTGGTGGGAGAACTTGGGATCTAGGCTTTAGGCCTTGTGAGATCCCAGTTTCCTCCTACAGCTGACTTACCCCCATCTCAAAATTTGCTGACCCTTTGCTCAGCATCATAACTGCATCTTCGAAATTATTGCGGCTCAGGTTGTTTATCTAGAAGCCTCTGTTTGGAGGGTCGCTACTCAGCATAACAATCCCACAGAAGGCCCACTCAGTCAGCATAACAATCCCACAGAAGGCCCACTCAGTCCTGGTGCTTGCCTTTGAAGATCCACCAGCAGTACATGACAACTTCTGTTATGGTGCCTGCTATGTAAAAGCTATGGATAACCAAAAACTTGTGGGTGTGAGGCTGGACTTGTGGTCTTGTAAGTACTGTCTCAGCTTTAATCCCCCTTGGCTTGCATACACCCACCTCCAACTCTACTATATTGGAATTTGGTACATGAGCCTTATCTGGCAGTTATGTATGTATTTGACTAATAGAAGGTGAAAACAGGCTAGGCGCGGTGGCTCATGCCTGTAATCCCAGCCCTTTGGGAGGCCAAGGCAGGCGTATCACCTGAGGCCAGGGATTTAAGATCAGCCTGGTCAACATGGAGAAACCTCATCTCTACTAAATTTACAAAGTTAGGCATCTGTGGTGGTGCATACCTGTAATACCAGCAACTTGTGAGGCTGAGGTAGGAGAATCGCTTGAACCCAGGTTGCGGATGTTGCGATGAGCTGAGATTGCACCATTGCACTCCAGCCTGGACAACAAGAGAAAAACTCCATCACACATACACACACACAAAAAAAAAAGGAAAGTGAAAACAAATTATTTCTCAATAAACATGATTTCTTATCATATTTATGCAAAAAAGTATTGGCACTGTTGAAGTTCTGTGTCTAAAGGTCTAAAGACAATAAATCTAGTTTGTTTGGCAGATTCAATCTTTCAAAATAGGACATCCATGAGACATCAAATAATCAAAGAGGTCCCTGATCATGAAAGTCTAGGACCTCTTCGACATGTACTGCTTGGGGCTGCTATTGTCAAGTTTATGGTGAAGAAAGAGAGAAAATGTAAAGGAGAGAGATCCTTCACTTAACATTTGTTAAGCATCTATCATGGGCAGAAACTTTTATTCTACAATAAAGATCCAGAGATGAATAAAACTGATTTTGTACCCTGCTAGAGAGATTAATGAGGTAAATATTCAACAAATAGTGTCATTCTTTTCATAGTAACTGATATGATAGAAGCTTGAGAATGTGGTTCTATAGAATCACAGTAAGGGAAGACTGCTCTTTTCCATTGTCAGGTGGAAATAACAACTCATGGAGAGGTTTACGTTATCAGAGGTCGTAGAAATCACATTTTATGTCACCTCTCCAGAGCATTTTTGGATGATGTAGCTTTTCTCATTAAACCTATAACAAAGGAACAAAGCTAGGGGTCAGTACCTTTCAAAGGTGCATGCCTGAACCATGCCACCTGAATAGGCTTTGTGGCCCCAACAATACCATCTATCACCTGAGGTTCGTGGTAAAGCAGCCTTCACTCAGGTTTTTTTGTTTTTGTTTTTCTTTTCTTGAAAGGAGAGCTCTTTTGAATGACAATTTGCTAAATTCAATATTGTAAAATAGCTCTGAAACAGACTTTATTTTTATATGTCTGAATCCCAAAATAGAATGTTGACAATTTCTTACTTAGTTTTTTGTGAGTAGAATACAGTCTCAGAATCATTTTGTGAAACATATTGTTATACTAATCAAACCACATGCCTCAACCTCAGAAAATTTCTTCTATGCTTCATATGTGGTAAATTGACCTTCTTATGGAGAACTTACAGTAGTTGCCAGGAAGAATATATTAAGATACTGTATAGACAATTGTCTCTGTGCACTTAATTGCCTTTTAGGCCTCTATTTCATGCAAAAGAAATGCTTAAGGGATTGGTTAAATAATATATCTTAGAGGCTTGACTTTTCAGAGCACTCCTTCTGAAGTAGGAGGCCAGCATTCACACTGGAGACTGAACAGCAGTTTACTACAGAGTTGGATTGAAAGTAAGCAGGATTCATACTGTACCCCGAGCACAGGAGCTTAGAGACAAAACTCACCGAAAGGACTGCATTTAAAATGTCTTCATCTGCACTAGAGGCCTCATACCTTGATTCCAGGGTCCAGCTGTAGAGGATCCAGGGTTACTGGAGAATTATATGTAATAATATCTTATGACTACAAGTATGGCATAAACAAAGCTGTGACTTGATTTTTGCTTTATAGAGAGAATAGGTGAACTTATACCAAGATCTGATAACCCAAAGTAATATGAAATTATCAGTATGAAACAGGATTAGTTTATTGCATGCCTCCTGCAAAGTGCATTACACATTTTAATTACTTTTAATCCTCACAACAACTCTATGAAGTATTATTATACCATTTTGCAAATGTTGAAACAGACTCAGAAAATAGTATCTTACCAATGAAACATATACTAAGAAGCAGAGGAGAGTACTTTTGAGGACTGACTTTAAAACTCACTTTTTTCATTACACAGAGTACCTAACATAGTCCATGACCCATAGTCCTATCTCTCTGCAAATAGCAGAGGGTTTTTTTCAATATTTTACTTCTTTTCTTTCTTCTTTGCGGTCCTTCCACTCTTTTCATTTTTGTAACAAATTGACTTTTATAAAATTGCATAGACTTTAGAACTTGAGAATCGTTTGCCCCTCCTTAGATATAATGTAACCTATTTTCAGGTTACATACTAGTATGTATGTACCTTTTAACATAGTGAAATAGACAGACAGTGGACAAGGTTTTATAGTTGATAAACGGGGATGGAACGTCAAACAAGCCTATAGATATTAGGAACACTTGAGAATTACCTTCTTTTTCAAAGAGTCAAAAAGAGTATCCACCTCACCAAAAGACTGGCCAATTCTTCCCTTTGCCTTTGGGTGAATTGCAGTTGAAATGAGTTCGGGTATCCAGCCAATTCTCTTCCTAGTCCTCCCCTTCCAGCCACACCTCCGAATAATCAATTAATGGAAAGTATACTGCCTACATCCTCCACACAAAGGAAATAAATGTTTCAGGACAAAGTTAGTAGGAGGCATTTCGTATCATAGGAATTTTTCTATCCTTTCATTTTATTTGTGTTTGTCCATAAATACATCCATACTTTTCAAGAAAGGGTTGCTTAGCTTCTAAGTTGAGCCTTATTATAGGTAACTAAATTGGATGTTATAAGCCAAATATAAAAGGATTCATATACTATTTCTTTTTTTGTTGAGACAGTCTCACTCTGTCACCAGGCCGGAGATCAGTGATATGATCTCAACTCACTGCAACTTCTGCCTCCCGAGTTCAAGTGATTCTCCTGCCTCAACCTCCTGAGTAGCTAGAACTACAGGTGTGCACCACCATACCCAGCTAGGTTTTATATTTTAGTAGAGATGGAGTTTCACCATGTTGGCCAGGATGTACTATTTCTAAATATCTTTTTAAGAAGTGAAATTCTTAGAGGTTTGTTCTGTTTTGTGAAGTTTGATACATATGCTTGTTTGAGAGAGGTAAAAAATAGGTAAAAATGGGGCACATCAAAAAATAAAGATGCTTTTTTAATATAACTTCTTTAAGATTTCTTGCTTTAAATCTAGGCATGACTGTTAAACAAATACAACCCTTATTTACTGTACAAGTTCAGTCTTTTAAAATATGGTTTACATGTGTATGTATGAATATATTACCTATATGAATACATGATATATATTTGTATATATGATGTAAATGAAATTCATATACATATGTGAATCCAGTTGTGATAAAATAAAACTCTCATCCACATATGATCTCATCCACCCCTACTTTGCCATGTTGGTTAAAATCTTTTGGATTCATCCTAGGATGAGAGAGCAATATGTCCCCTGGCAGATGTACCACCATTCAATATTAAGTGCTGTGAAATAGCGGTATTTGGGTAATAAGGTTTTATCTCTAAAAAGCTGCGTCATGCTTTGCTACCAGAAATTTGTGCCCCGACCTTCTGAAGAAGCTGTCATTTTCAACTCAGCTTTAATTTTTTTTTTTCTGAGGTTGTCACTTTTGCCATCTGGTAGATGTTTCTTCTGGGAGAGAAGGAGTTGCATGCACAGAAACTTTGAAAGAAACATTATTGTATAATTTGCTTGAGGTCAAAGCCAATACCCTGGAGGTTGGTCTATCATTTGTTGTAATGTGGCAGATATTAGAGGACTTATAAACACGTTTAGATTTTGAAGTGTATTCACAAAGGATTGAAAGTGGCAGAATGTGGCAAGTCATATTTATGCCTCAATGAGAGTTATTAACCTGCCTACAGTACCATGATAGGCAAATATTTTTTGTCAGTTCTGCTTTTTGTCGGAAGATACTTTAGGGAATCAAAGAAGTGACTGGAAAATATATTTTTGATGCCTGAATCATAAAAATGAAATTTATTTCTACCACAAATTAGAAGAAAATAGATGCCCCATTTTCCCGCTTCTGCTGCTGAAAGGATAAGTAAAGAACCAAAGAGATTTTTTATACTTAAGTACTTTCTAAAAGAAATATATACCTCTGTGCTCACTTTAATTCAGTTTATTTACTTTACCTTCAGATGTAGAAGTACTTTAGAATTGATACTGAGAATTGAAATGTTTTATATTGTGTTCTTAAATCTTTTGTCAAATATGAACTCGTTAGAGAAAAATGATTTAGGCTATACCTTACTCTAGTAGATAAGAGAAGACTCCAAGAGAAATATGAACTAGATTTCAAGGTTTATTTTCTCATAAAGCCTGATTGGATTTTGCCTGTGATTAGGGAATTAAGGGGAAAACATGGAGGCAAATTAGTTTCTCAGGCTTCCATTGGGCAAACTATTACTATGTATACCTTTGATGCAGCAGGAGGATGAACAAGTTTTTTCTTCTTCAAATGGTGAGCAGCTTGATCTTTTGTATTTGATAGAAGCATTAATAAACATAAATGAACATATATTTAAATATTCTAATTAGAGGAATTACTAAAATATAGCCATCCAGGCAGCTGTGACTCATGCCTGTAATCCCTCCTTTGGGAGGCCAAGGCAGGTGGATTACCTGAGGTCAGCAGTTCAAGACCGGCCTGACCAACATGGTGAAACCTCGTTTCCACTAAAAATACAAAAAGTTAACTGGGCATGGTGGTATGTGCCTGTTAGCCATTCAGGAGGCTGAGGCAGGAGAATTTCTTGAACCTGGCAGGCAGAGGTCTCAGTGAGTTGAGATTGTGCCATTGCACTCCAGCCTGGGCAACAAAATTGAGACTCTGTCTCAAAAAAAAAAAGATAAATAAATAAAGCTTATAAAGTGCTTACCATGGTAATATCAATAAAAACAAAGTTTGCATTAATTTATTTATTTGACAAATACTGATTGCATATTTATTTTGTGCCAGCCATGGCTAAAGGTAGCCATAAGTTACATTAACATAGTTTTTTTTTTTTAACAAATATAACTTTTATAATATAACTGATAAATGTGGTAGCAGAAGTAAGTTCAGTGCACTCTAGGAGTAACTGAACCCAACTGGTTATATGAACACACTATTAAGTCACACAAGCCTCACAGAGGAGATGATGCTTGAACCAAATTTAGAGACATGGGAAAAGAAGGCACGGAAATGGAAATGGAATGATTGTTTCGGGGGAACTATAAGTAGGAGTTGGGAGGAGGAATGGAGGGAGATGAGAAAAGCATAGACTTAAACTGAAAGACCCAAGTAGAAAACCAAGTCTCCTACTTTTCTCGTTCATTTTAAATTAATTTATTCATCTAACTATAATGATGGAACACCTATGATATGCACAGAATTTTCAGAATGACTAAGATAAACCAGAGATAACCGAAGGTTAGGCTAAAAAATAAGGCAAATACACATATAGTCCCAACAGAAAGCCAAAGATAAAGCGCCTTAGGAGAGGTATAGCAGCTGTCCTCTGGCACCTTAGAAGTGGGAGCAGTTGCTCTCATTTGTAAGGATTGGGTAGCGTGAAATCAGGTGAGACTTCTTAGAGCAAATGACAGTTAATTCAGGCCCTAAAGGAAGAATTTTAATAAAAGGTGAGGGAAAGTATGAGAGCAAAGTTACAAGGCTTATCAAAAAAAAAAAAAAAAATGAATACTGGGTTTGAGTAGGTGATGCGTAAGCGGAAAACCACAGTGAGAAATGGGCTTTGGAAAGCAAAGTGCAGCATAATAACAAAATGCCATAAGTGTTATGCCTAATAAATTTGGACTTTATTCTCTAAGCAGTAGGGAGCCAATGCAGATTTCACTTGTCCCTCTGACATTCATTTGACAATTAACATATACCGAAATTTAAGGTCATTTTATGTTTATATATCCTGCTTCCTCACACAATGGTAAATTTTTTGGTGTTAGGGTTTTAGCTTTACTTATCATACACATATGATCTGGTTTGGCTGTGTCCTCACCCAAATCTCATCTTGAACTGTAGTTCCCATAATCCCTACATGTCATGGGAGGGAATCACGGGGGTGGGTTTCTCCCATACTGTTCTCCTGATAGTGAATAAGTCTCACAAGAATGGATGGTTTTATAAAAGGGCAGTTACCCTGCACACGTTCTCTTGCCTGCCATCCTGTAAGATGTGCCTTGGCTCCTCCTTCACCTTCCACCATGATTGTAAGGCCTCCCCAGCCAAGTGGAACTGTGAGTCCATTAAATCTCTTTCCTTCATGAATTACCCAGTCTTGGGTGTGTCTTTATTAGCCACATGAGAATGGACTAATACAACATGGAAAGTATTTAGATTGAGCAGGGTGGCAATATCCTTTTTACTGAGTACCTTTTATGTGCCAAACAATATTGAATGCTTTTACGCTTGAAAACATCATTCTTCACAAGAGTTTAACAATCACTGTTTTAAAATGAGAACATTAAAAGGAGGTAAGAAGCTAGCTCAAAGTCACACACTTAATAAATAAAGTCCAGAATCATTTAACTCCACAAAGGCCCCACTTGGCAATGCTGTTACACTGGAGATTAAGTTTCCAACACACAAATTTGGAGGACATAGCGAACTCATAGCAGGAATCAAATTCCAGTCTATCAGCTCTAAAACTTACACTCTTTTCACTGTATTATCATGTCTTATTGATTGAGTCACTCATTTCTTAGACACATATTTCTTGAATGTTTATTATGTGTCTGATGCTGTTCTAGAAATTGAGAATACAGTTAGTGGTGAAAATGACAGAAAGGTTCATGCCTCCTGAAGCTTATACTCTAGTGAGGTATTCATACATAAATAAATAAACAGTTAACAAAATAAAGGTAGATGGTGATAAAGGACATGAAGAAAATACCAGGGCGATAAGATAGGAAGTGACCAAAGATGGTAATGAGAAGAGTAGTTTGTTCCTTTTAGGGCAGGCTCCTTTGAGGTGGTGACACTTGACCTGAGATCTGAAGAATAAGGGTGTGAAAATCCTAGAGGTAGATATAAGAGAAAATACAAAGTCTCCAAGGCAGAAATATACTTAAAATATTAAAAGACCATCAAAGGGGACATGATGATTGCAGTCTAGTAAGGGAGAAGAAGGACGCAAGAAGTCAAAGAACAGAGGTGTTCAGGACTTAATTTTTTTTTGTCCCATACAAAAGCTAAAGCATTTAGATATTAACCAAAACGCTCAGGGTTGCAAAGAAAGCAAATATACTCCTAAGGGGAATGAGTGCACACAATCCAGCCTTTGCCTATCTCCATCTCCCCTCCCCCAGCATATACCTGTGATGGAGCATTGAAGTCACTTGCTTCCAGAAAATGTTTCTTTTTCCTGGGCCTAGGTTTTATGGGCAGCACTCTGAAGTTAGAATTGTTTGAATACCAATGAATAGATTTTAAGCCAAGTGACAATAGTGAGTTGAGGGGAGTGTGGATTCTTGGGTCAAAGAAGTGCTGATGTTAACATAGCTTTGACATTTACAAATGATGTCTTTTAGTAAGGAAATAGACTCTACAAATAAAGTTGCCTAAAACAAAAAGGTCTTTGAAATCCTTACCGCTGCAATAGGACTTGCATTTGTCAAATGGAATGTAAAACTATAGACTCAACATAGCTTTAAGAAGCCTGTAACTGATGGCATACTTGGTACAAGAATGTGAAGGCTGGGCAACATGGCAAAACTCTGTCTCTACAAAAAAAATAAAAAATAAAAAAATAGCCAGGTGTGGTTGTGTATGCCTGTACTGCCAGCTACTTGGGAAGCTGAAGTGAAAGAAGTTGCAGTGAGCAGAGATCATGCCACTGCACTTCAACCTGTCTCAAAAAAAAAAAAAAAAAAAGGGAATGCGAAGTCATACCAGACATGAGGAAGTGGGAAACCTGTGCATGCTTTTCAAATCTCAGTGCAGCTGCGGAAAAACACATCAAATTGAAAAATCTTTTCTCTTTAGGAGTTGGTTCCTTATAGCATGTTCTGAGGTGGTGAACAATATGATTAATTTGATAAGCATTCAACTGTAATGGATCCACCTCCATCCTCCCCCCCTCAAGCACTCTGCTGCCTCAGCTCCTTGAGCTCACTTTCAAATTTAGAAAAATGGATAATAATCAAGGGCAATTTCAAGAAATTATAACACTGGCTAATGCTATCTAGAGCCCTTGGTGTAAATAGGCTTGCTGACATTTATTGAGCCCTCCAATGTATCATGTTCAATGCTTTATCAGAATTATATAATAAAGTATTTATCAAAACAGCTCTTAAACATTTTGGTCTCAGGATCCTTTTTACAGTTCAAGTTCATGAAAGCTCCTGTATTGTTTCTAGGCATTCTGTCCACAATATTTACCATACTAGAAATTAAAACTCAAAGTTTTTAAAAATAATAATTTGTTAATTTATAAATAACAATAACAAACCCATTACATACTAACATAACATTTAAAAATTAAAAATAGCTTTATTTTTTAAAGCCAAAAAGAATAGTAAGAAGACAAGTAACATATTATTATTTACTTGACCTTGAAGATACTTTGAGTACTACTGGTTTATAAACAACGCAAAAGATATTATTATTCCTTTTGTTCAGGTGAAGAAGCTATAGTTCAGAAAATTTGAGAATTGTTTAGGGTCACAAGCCAAGAAATAGTAGCACTAGAATCTAAACACAGCAGAAGTGATTACAGAGCTTGTTTTCTTTATCCATTCCAAGGGAGTAGCACCTAATAGATGACACAGCAAGTATCTGTTTCTATCCCTCTTGGCCTAGTCAAGGTTGGTAAAGCAAAGGGTAAGTGTTAAAGGCTTGTTAAGTCAGAGATGCAATTGGTTAATCGCATGTTACCATTTTAAAGGGAAGTGATTTTATAGGAATACAAGTTTATCTGTTGTTTTGAACACATCCTAGCAAGAGAAGGAAGGAGCGAAGTGAGTCAGGTGCAGAAGCTAAGAAACCAATGAGGAGAACTAAAGATGTTCTAAACTAAGCAGTGGTGGTAGAAGTCGAGAGGAGCTGGATGAATTTAAGGGGTATTTCAGGGGTAGAATCAACAAGATTTGAGTTTTAATAAAATGTAGGGGCCGTTGGGCAGGCAGGAGTCAAGGCTAACTATCAGATTTCTTGCAGTGGTAATAGGAATTGATGAACATTCTTGTTTCTTTCTTATTTTCAATATGCAAAGCAATCTAAATAGACATCTCTGCTGTAATCCTTTACCAAACACAGGCAGAGATGTCATTAGAAGCAGAAGACTTGGTGGGACTACCAAAGAGGGACTCACTCCATTGTTACCAGCTTATACTGGAAAAATGATCAACAAATTAAACTATGCTGGGAGCTGTTGAGAAGTACATATTTGCAGCTAGTGGCATTTCAGATACATACTGTTACAGGACATAAGACTGATATCACTTAGAAATTTTATAGTTGGAGTATCATTGACAGCATCTTAAGTCAGATCTTAAGAATTCACAGCTTAAATATTTTATTTGATCCCGTATAGCTCTCCTTGCTTTCTGGCTCAATCCACCAAGCCTATTCTAAATTCAGCATTCTAAATACATAATACCCTTGAATTAATCATGGTAAAGCATCACATTTGTCATATTGCTCTTTATTCAGATAACCTAGTTTCTCCAGGAAAGCCCATGTTCCTGGGCCTGTCACTCAGAAAACGTTCTCATATACCCTTAAAGAGTAGTGGGGACCAAGGTAGGTAACTGCTTAGAACTTTTTTTCTGATATTCCTGCAATAACCCACCCTCTTTACTGGCCAGCACCTTGACTTCCTGGAGGAGGCAATTGTAAGGTCTAGCATAGTACCTGACATATAGAAAGCACTTAAATGAGTGATGCTTATATGTTTCTGATGTGTCAATATTTTTTCTTTCTCTTCATTAACACCAACATATTTGGCAAACCGAAAAAGACCCAAGGCTAAGTCTTGATTGACATCTCCCAAGCTGGTTTCCCCATCCTCACCTCAGTCTTCTCATCTCATGTACGGCATCCCTGTCCCGCTATGCATCATCTTTGAATTCTTCTCTTTTCCTCCCTTTCACATTCCAGCCATCAGCAAGTCCTGTCATTTCTACCTTCAAATCATGCCTCAAATATTGCCATGCCTGTTGCTATCAGCCTAGTTCGGATGCCGTCAATTTCTGAGCTGGACTACAGTAACTTGCCTGCCTGTTCCCCCCTTTAGCACTCTCCAATAAGTTTGTACACAATAAAAAGTATAATCTTAAACTAGATCAGCTAATATAATTCCTCTGTTTTAAGCCTTTTATGACCCCAAAACCTATTGTGTCCCCAGTGTCTGACCCCCTGGTACCCTCTCTAACCTCAACTCTTCCTTCCTTTTCTTACCAGTGCGTAACTATTCTGGTCTCATTTTAGTTTCTTGAACAAGTCAAGCTCTCTTTTTCTTTAGGCCTTAGCACATCTTGTTGCTCTGCCTGGAGCACTTAACTGCCACACTGCCTCACATCATACTCCTCGTCTTTTCATTGTTCTCTCCTTCTACCCTAGGTCTTTCCTCACTTTCGCTGAAAAATATTAGCCATTTTTTCTTTCTTTACTATCTCTTTTTTTTAAATCTCCTTCTATCTTCATGGGAAACTTCCATGTCAGCTAAACTACCCTGACTTGATCATCACTTCAATACACTCTTATAACTTGACCTTTACTATACCAACATGACTGGCTGCTTTATCTCCGAAATCTTGATCCCTGAAATCTGTCAACATCCACATCTTGCTGCTCCCTCTTCCATCCCCTGTTCTCCTTAAATCTATATTTTCACCTTGTTGTATCTCAGTCTTTGTACCCTCTTCTGTTCTTCCCGTCTATGAGCATCCTCCTTGCTTCTCACACTTTCCTATCCTTTCTAACATACTACTCATCAATTACAAAGTCAACGACATTTTTCCCCAAGCTTCAGCCCTAAAGCAACCAAATTATCCCTTTCACTGTTCAAAATTACTAAGCTCTGTGGGAGAAAATACCATAACGCACTGATGGCATCCCACCATGATGCTGCTTAGCAGACTCCAGCTGATTCCTAAGTATCTCCTCTCTTTTGCCTCAAAGCTGCAGTTCCAACCACTAAAAGCTTTATTTAAGTTCTCAGCTTCATTCTAGACATTCCCTCTGATGTCCTGAATTCTAAATATATGGAGTAAAGACATCTAATCAGTTAAGATCTCCTTCAGCTTGATTTACATCCCCCTCTACCTTAAAATGACTTTTAATTTCTTCCACCTTAAAATAATACTGTAACTTCGCTGTAGGAACTCGGTTACTCTTATCTCAGAGAGGAAAGTATCCCTCCCCCTACCCATGCCTGAGTTATGCTTGGTCAAAAGCAAACTCATGTGTTCCTATGTTACACGTTGTATAAGTGTAATATGTGTGTGTATGTGTATACAGGCATTTGTGCTCATCGCAGGATGTATTTATAAGGAAAAATTAAAGATGTATCTGCTCAAAATGACAAAATAAAAATATCTCCAACGCTGATGGTCAGTGACAACCACTATACATAAATTAATGAGCATACATCTAAACTTTTTTAATGCATGCATATTGTAAAGTGAGGTCAAAGTTTAAATCCTAAATTATCTCCTACTTGCTTTACCTATAGCTGTTTCGTAAAGATCTTTTCATGTCAGAATATAAACTTATACACTGCTATTTTACCATGTGGCTATACCACATGCAATTAAGTAGTACCTACTGTGGGACTCAAAGAATCTGAACTCTGGGTCCCATTTTCATTCCTCCTTCAGGATGATGTTTTTTGTATGCTCCCTTCTCTCCTGTACCTTCCATCTCTCTTTCCCAGGGGCTTGTTTCCTTAAGACTACAGACATGCTTCAGTTCCCTCCCTGCCATCCTCCAAAATATTTCCTCTGCTTTGTCTCCTTCTCTTTAGATACTGCCATGTATTTCCCCTAAGGCTAAAACACTCTCTCTGTCTCCCTTTCTCTCTCTGTCTCTTGCTCTCTCTCTCTCTCTCTCTCTCTCTCTCTCACACACACACACACACACACACCCTAAGGCTGAAACTCTCTCTTACACACATACACTCACACATACACACATGCAGATAATAATCTACTTTCAGTGTGTTTATTTTTCTTTGCTTCTCAGGAGTTCTTTGGTCTACAGTAATCTGGCATCCTCTCTCCACCTATTTGTTGAACTGCCTCCTATCTACCCTCCCCATCTTGTTAAAGCATTTTAATGTAAACATGTACCAATCCCCAAATGAAATAGTCTCCTGATGGGCTTTCTACTCAGCAACTTCCAGAAAAGTACAATTTAATAGAGCAAACTGTGGGGCATCCTAAATGCAATTCCTGGAGATTGTATAATTGTGAAAAAGGCATTTCTTATTCCTAGACTAAGCACTTTATTCCAGGACACATACATTATTAGCATATAAATATTAAATTAAAAATTGAGGGAAAAAATTTTTATTTAGCAGTGGTAGTTAGAAATGTCTGCTTTATTTTCTCACCTTTACATCCTTGTAATAGACCTGGGGCTGTTCGTATTTGGATATGGTAACATGAGACAGAAAGTGGATGTGAGAAAGACTTTAAATAATTTTAACAAGTAATGTATATGAAAAATACACCTTTTTATTCATTGTACCACTCCAGATTTACTGTTCAAAGTAAAATGACTTCCAGGGCAATTTGGAAGATTATTTGCCAACCAACACGCCTTTCTATCAAGTGACATTTTTCTTCTGGCATGTAGCTTAAATAGTTCTTTATTTTAACTCCTTATTACCTGTTTTAATCTTTTTGATATCTTTATTCTACCTACTTATATTGTTCACTATTCTATTATCTTCATTGGCCAATGTTCAAGTGGTAGGCTAGTAATTTTTAATCTGGGTGCATATCAGAAATTAACAGTTTAGGGGCTGAGGTATATTATATTTGAAAACAACATATATATTGTTTTGTAGTACAAATGCTATTAAATTAAAATAAACAAAAGTCTTTGCTGGAGCAAATAGCAGAAAGTAAACTTGAATATTGATGATGGTTAGCAAGTAGCAAAAGGAATTGACAGATGGTCCTGGGTTAAGGAAAGCATATAGGAATCTTGAGGTCGTTGAGAGGAATATACAATTTCAACATTTATCAGCTAGAACATGGATATTAGAAGGTTAAAAAACACTGTTTGAGTCTTTCTTTATCTAGCTGTTATTTATCTAAGGTTTTAATACTGTAACCTCATCTTTCCCCCAAATTTAGTATTTCTGGCTAAGTTATTTTATTAAGAAAAGTGCCATATATTATCAGTGTAGGTTAAAATGCATTGAGTCATATTTGTTGGATCAATAATTAAGGCATGAATTAAAGAATACGTTGTCCGACATCTGTTCTCCCTTGCTGCCCTCAAACTCGTAAGGACCCTTTAAACAGTGCTATGCATCAAACCAAAGGAATGAAATCAAAGAAATTGAACTAACATTGCTTGATCCTCACCCACGTGCTGTGCTTGTGGAGATAATGAGGTGAAAGCCTGTGACGTTTGCCTTCATCTCATTATCTCCATTTGACAGATGACAAAACTAGACTCAATGTTATGAAATTTATCCAATGCCACACAGATAGCAATGGCAGAATTTGGATAAATTTCATAAAAATGACCCAGACCTCTGCCATTGCTATCTGTGTGGCATTGGATAAATTTCATAAAAAACGACCCAGACCTATGCTTTTCCATTCAACCATACTACTTTCTTAGAAATGTTTTGAAATATTTTCACAATGCTGATAGAAGCTTAAATCTTTTCCAAAAATCCAATGAAGTGGTTCATTAGAACTAAAATTTCTCTTATTTCCCTACCATCAAATTAGTTTTTGAACTCAGAAGAGACAATGTGAGATTAAGAAAATAAAACAGTAATTGAAGCCTGACAAGTGAGTTACTTCACTCCTCTCAGCCTCATTTTTTGTTTGTTTTCTTGTTGATTTTCACTTTAATATCTAAAAAGAGAATAATACAATCCACCACAAAGGAAATTGTAAGAAACCTATATTAGTGTTTAGCATAGAATAAACATGCAATAAATGTTAGTTCTCTTGAAAATACTTTTAGCATTTTACTTGGGGCTATATAATTTTTTAAAATCCCCTTCTTAGGTACTTTAAATTATTTAAGCAATTTTACTATTAGTTTAAATTCATAAGTTTCTTGTTAAAATTAAGTCATTTTAAATATCTTCAGTGGCAATCATACTGTAATTAAAATGTCACTTTTTTCTCACATTCATATAATCAACATTTTCCATTTTTATTAATAGAACTGAAAATATATTTTATTTTTTATTTTTAATCTTTATTTTAGATTCTGAGGGTTCACATGCATATTGGTTAAAAAGATATATTGCATGGTGCTGAGATTTGGAGTACAATTGAATCTATCACCTAAAAAGTGAGGATAGCACCAGATAGGCAGTGTTTTAACGTTTTTCCCCTTCCCTCCTCCTTCCCTCTTGTACTCCTCAGTATCTGTTGTCTCCATCTTTATGTTCATGTGTACCTAGTGTTTAGCTCCCATTTACAAGCGAGAACATGCAGTGTTTGGTTTTCTGTTTTTGGATTACTTAGGATAATGGCCTCTAGCTGCATTCATGTTGCTACAAAGGACATGACTTTATTCTTTTTTATGACTGTGTAGTATTCCATGGTATATATGTACCACATTTTCTTTTAGTCCACCATTGATGGGCACCTGGTTTAAGTCCATGTCATTATTATTCAATAGCATTACAATTTTAATGACTCCAAACTATCCACACATTCAGATAAATGTACCACAGTATTTTAATCATTTCTCCATTATATGGATGTCAGTTTTCAGTTGTTTTTTTAACATTAGAAAAACAATGCAACATGCCTTGAACACAAATCTTTTCATGCTTCTCTGATTATTTCTTTAGAATAAAATCCTAGAATCAAATGATCAGGTCAAGCAGTATTTTAAAGTAGGAAAATTCTAGAAATAAAAATTCCTTGTTAGTAGAACATTATATATAAATGACTGTGATTATAACATTGCTACTTCTTTTTATTATTATTATTATATATAACCTCATTTTGAGAGTAATTTTCATTTGGGAAATAAACTTTTAATAAAAGTGGGGCTTTCCTGGAGACATTATATTTATAATATTTGAAAACCGTCTTTCCTTTTTGTGGATTCTCTCTCTGTGAGGAGATGGCGTGTAGTATATGAAACAGGAACTGCCATTTGGCTAGAGAATGCGTTTGTGCTCCTGGGAAGAGTCAGCAAATGTGAACAATTAGGAGAAAAAATGGTCCATGCCAGTGACATTCATCCATCATGGAATCTGCCCAACTGCAAGGACACAGCATCCCACCCAGAACCCTTTTACAGGGACTGCCCTTACCAGCATGGCACTTCGAAGTTTCCATTGACTGCATCAGGGATCAACACTCAGTTAATTAGTCACAATTTTTAGGATCTAAGAGTGTCAACCAAGGGTCTGCCTGTTCACGTGGAGAGATTGCTGCTCAGAGAAGAGAGGAGCTGAGATCTGTCCATGCAGCTGGCAGGCTCTGGGACGATTGTCAGGGGATTGAAGTGATTTAGCTGTAGAGAGCAGCAGGCAGCAATTTCACTGACACTTTTGCATCTGTCCTTCTTTCTACTAAATGCTGGTGGCTGGTAGCAAAGACTTAAAAGGGAAGGCTGGAAGAGAACAATAAAGGGAGGTGAAAGCTCTTTAAATCATTTCCTTGGCGGAATTCAGATGAATCTCTTGTAAAGAACCCAGCTGGCAGGCTAGTTTTAATTGAAACACAAAAGCTTTCAGGGATCCTTTGGGACCAGAAATACAGGGCAAGTTACACCTTCTGTCTCTACCTACCTGTTTTCCATTGTAGATTTCCTAAATATATTCATTCTTTTCCTCAGAGTGGGTTTGGGGACTGGGGGATGTACATTAGAAAATGGCAGAGCCACAATTTTCTCCATGTTGCAGTCAATTCTTTAAAAAAAAATGGTTAAATGTTTCTAAGTTGATATCAAACTATTATTTCAAAGATATGTTGATTCACAGATTAAGTTTTAAGAATTTGACAGTTATCTACGCCCCCCACCCAACTAAATGTCCCTAAAACATCCCCTTTTCTCTGTTGGCAAGAGCAGTCTTCCTACATTTACCAAAAGAATCCTTTAAAATCATCCACTTTAACCTTTCAATAGATGCCTGAGTGCCTTATGCCCAGTGACTAGCCAAATACCTCTTGAGTGAAGGACCCTCTATCCCTTCCAGCATAGTGCATCTCCAACCTGAACACTTCTATCTTATCTGTCAGCCTTTAGCTGCGCCACAATTTGAATGCCTGAGCTTTCTACTTTTTTATTCTTGCAGCCACATAGAGCAAAATGGCTTCTACTTCGACATTGTATTCCTTAACGCATTGCACATTTCTATTGTGTCCATTTTGAGTCTTCTTGTTAGGGCACAAACATTCTTAGTAGGCTGGTTTTTCTGTTCATTCATTCATCAGGTATTTAGTGTCAATACTGTGTGCTAGACAAGTCTCCAATTA
Source organism: Sapajus apella (assembly GCF_009761245.1). Lineage (NCBI taxonomy): Eukaryota > Metazoa > Chordata > Mammalia > Primates > Cebidae > Sapajus > Sapajus apella. The sequence goes on from NW_022436974.1 coordinate 17,274,208, forward strand.
AACAAAGATGAATACTACACAGATCCTGCCTTCTAGAAGCCCAATTTAAAGGAAAGATAGATTCCGAAACAGACAACTACAAAATAACACAATGCATAACACAAGGAAGCCTAAAAATCTGCAAAAACACAGAAAAGTGATGTATCTAGAGAAGAGTTGGGGTGATAATTTAGTATTACCTCGAGCAGGTACTGTCTGAGTCACATCTCCGAAAGTGGAAAGAATTCAACTAGTCAAGAAGACGTGAAGTTTCTGGTAGAGAAAATCGCATGAATAAACACCAAGAGATGAAATACAGTGAGGTCTGTGCAGAAAAGAGCCTGCAGTTCAGTTCATTGTTTCTGCGTGGTAAAGTGTGAAGCTGGAAATAAAGTTGACAAGGTTAAGAGTTAGATCATGAATATCTTTCTCAGATGACAAAGTGTTGAGTACCCTCTCCAAACGTGTTGACATTATTAGGAGAAAGCATTTGGTTATCACCCAATCTCTGTCTGCCTCCTTCCCTACTCTCATTAATCAAGAAATTATTATTTCTGAGATGCTAACTACAGTGAAACGAATACATTCTAGTTGATGTACTTAGAGTTTGACCCAAATTACATTGAAAATACTCATCCTCCCATTTTTTCTTTCCCAAACCTCTGGATCTTAGAGAACTGCCTCATTAAGTCCACTAAACACTATCTCCATGGCTACTTACTTGACAGTGCAGTTGACGTTACACAGTATGTGAAAAATGCTGATCACCAGATACCAGAGTGTCACTGCTTTTTCTGCTATGCTTTGAATATCCATGAAGGCTGAAATCATCTGGCCTTAACCTCTACAGCCTTAGTTTAGTCAGTTGCATAGGAAATTCTCAACCAATACTAACACAATCATTTGGTGTCAATAAGTATTTAAAATCCAAAATGCTTTCTCATACATTCTGCTTTTGTAAATCTCATGATTAAGGCATATCTATCCAATTCTCCTTCTTGCTTTCTTTGTTCCAACTTTATTGTCTGTTCCTTGGGTCGGGCATGCCCTTTCTCACCTAAGGGCTTTTACATGAGTTCTTCCCACTATGTCACTAAGTCATTGTGTTTGGTTCTCCTCTTAGCCACTCCTACACTTGCATTTCCTCTTCATGTGCCTTATAAACTGACATTTTTATTACTGTAAGTCCAGGACTTAGTCCAGTACCAGGCACAGAGGTTATATTTAATAAATGTTAAATAAATTTGTGTTTATATGACTGCTATTAATAGCTCTGTTCAGTGAACACTGAAATTTTTCAAAGGGCAAACAGAATTAGAGAAGACATCAGAAGTATGAAGATGTGGGATTTTAGTTGCCATAGCTGAGTTATTCATTTCACCCTTTCAACGTATGTAATACATGTATAATTGTAAAAACAACCCTCTGGAATTCAGTTTTATTAATTCAGTCAATAAAAATTGCTAAACATTACCTTGACATTTGTAGTGGTATAGCTATCAAGTTATAGCTGATCTTGACATTGAACCTTTCTGACTAATCGAGTGCCCTAATTAATTTTGCTGGAATAACTACTAAATTTGTAGTCCTCATCTCTTTTTACCCAAGAGTGGAAATTAATCAAGTGATCATAAATTTAGTAAGTTCTATTTGTTATAAGAATATGTAGAGAAATTTAATATCTGGTGACAAGGGACTGTTAAAATAAGTGATGATATGTGACCTTGATGAAACATGACAAGCCATTTATGATGAATAATTATGAAGACTGACTACCTGGATGGATCATGAGGTCAGGAGTTCAAGACCAGCCTGACCAATATGGTGAACCTGTCTCTACTAAAAATACAAAAATTAGCCAGGCGTGGTGGCACATGCCTGGAGTCCTAGCTATTCAAGAGGCTGAGGCAGGAGAATTGCTTGAACCCAGGAGGTGGAGGTTGCTGTGAGCCGAGATTGCACCACTGCACTCAAGCCTGGGCAGCAGAGCAAGACTCCATCTCTAAATAAATAAATAAATAAATAAAATAAAGACTACCTAGCTATGACACAGAAAGGGCATAAAATATAATGTGATTTGGAAAAAATTACAACACAGTTATGAAATCATATGTAGCCATGGAGAGAGGGATTAAAAGAGACTAAATAAGAGATAAGATGGTTTGTGGATTTGGGGGGGACTTTTAATTTTGCCTTACAAACAAATTTTAGAAGGATATATATACACATCCTTCCATACATATGTGCATATATATCCTTAGATCTATATATCTTTAGAAGGAGATTAACACATATATGAATATGTATATGTATATATACACACACAGTGGATGTCAATTACTATAATCTACAAGAGTAAGTATAAAAGCTTTATTAGAATACAAGCTACTCAGATTTACATGCTACAGCGCTATTGCATGCCTTTTCTATTGCTGTTGCAAATTAAAGCCTGTTTATTGTTCAAAAGTATCTCTAGTTTATTATGACTCTAGAAGGGGCCCTGTCTTCTGAAGTGGAAGTTTTCTGTTACATCGAAACACATTTATTTGACAGATAAGTGATAATAGAACAACAATACCAGAAATAAGAAAATGAAAACACCCAAGCTCACTCTTCTATTAAATCAGATACTTTCATGTAACTTTTTTCCATGTTTTTTCACATGAATGTATAATTTTTACAATTGATATTCTAATGATTCTTTATATTTTTCATATTACACAGTTTATAAGTTTTCATCTCCTGCTTCATAAAGGTGATTTTAATAGCTCCATAAAGGAAGCAATTTTTAAAAGCAAAAATATAATGCCTCTTGCACCCTTACAGTGCAGAAATAAACCTGAGTGTTTTTCCTGACCTTCCTTTGTCTGCTAACTGTGCACTTATGGTTTAGCATACAAGACTGTTGTCACCTGATTTCCATTTGAGTAGTAATATGATAATGTGGAGAGCAAGAGGAACTAGGTTTTAGGTGACAGACACATCATTTAATATCTGCTTTTTGTTTCTACAGGGGAATTCTGGCCTGGGCTTCAGTATTGCTGGGGGGACAGATAATCCCCACATTGGAGATGATCCTGGCATATTTATTACGAAGATTATACCAGGAGGTGCTGCAGCAGAGGATGGCAGACTCAGGTAAAGATCTGAAACAGGAGAATAATTTTGGAAGGAAATCTGCTGCATTAATGAGACACATTTGTACCCTTGAAGAATAATAATCCTACAAAAGTTCTGTACTTGAAAGAGGTTTTTAAGGCAAGCTTCCTGAAATGACTTTGCAGATCTCTTGCTACTGACTGAATTTCAGCTAGTATTTGATTTGTGTTTGTTGATGGCTACACTGAACATTGAGCCAGGCACTGTGAGGAGGGGATGAAGATAAATCTTTTGTTTGGATGAGGCCTTCAGTCTAGTTAGAAAGAACATAAATATGAACTAATGGGCAAATAATATAATTATCCAAACAATACACTATAAGTAGCATTAACAAAATAATGCAGTGTTACAGACATTGTATGTATTCTCAGATTCAGCAACCATTTATGGGGCTTTCTCTAGGAGTTTAGAGAGAGAAAAACAGAGTCTAAAAAACCTTCCCCTAGGAAGATTTCCTCTGAGTCTTGAATGATTATTTCATTAATCCTACAGATCTGAGTGGGAATACAGAGAAAAGAACAAGTTGTCCCTCAGAAAAAAGGGAAACCAGGCTGATTTAGATGAAGAGCATAGGGTGGTCTTGCTCAGTGGCTCATACCTATAATCCCAGCACTTCGGGAGGCCAAGGCAGATAGATCACTTGAGGTCAGGAGTTCAAGACCAGCCTGGTCAACATGGCAAAACCTCATCTCTGCTAAATATACAAAAAGTAGCTGGGGCATGGTGGTAAGTATCTGTAATCCCAGCTACTTTGGAGGCTGAGGCAGGAGAATGGCTTCAACCTGATCCCAGTGATCTGAGATCACACCACTGCACTTCAGCCTCGGTGACAGAGACCATGTCTCAAAAAGCAAAGCAAAAAAAAAAAAAAAAAAGCACATGGTGAGTTTAGGTTGGTGGAGGAACTGCAGCCAGGTACTTCTCAGTGATAGCAGTAGTTAGTTGAGCTGGGTCACTTTGTTTAAAGAACTTAATTGTGGGAAATAAGAGTTACCCTCATGGGGTAAATAACATAAAATGCTATGAGATCAAAACCTTAGCTAAGAGGCACTACAGGTTGGAAAAATTAGGAGAGATTTTTCAGGAAGAATAACATGACCTAATGTCATTTTAGCACTTCTACTAGGTTGTGAATCCCCTCAGGCCAAGCAGTTACATATGTATAAGTGGCAAAATAAACTCTTGCTGAAGAAATGAATTTTTTAATAAATAAATGAATAAAGTGGAGAAGAGGAAGAAGTGAAAATTAATGTGGGAGGTAAGATAGGAAGGATGTGTTAAATAAAAAATATTTATGTCACTTGTGAATGACTGTAAGGAAGAGTTTATTCAGGAGGGATCACTGCAATGGAGATTTTGCAGCAGGGGAGAGAGATTGGTCTTAACTCTGAATACAACAAGCACAAGTGAAGACGTATAGCCAAAGAGCTGTGGAGTAAGGGTGGCAGTTAGTGCCTGGAAAATTACTGAGACAAAAAGTCAAGGGTAAGGGGAATTCTGGCTAAAGGGACTTGGCAGGATTCTTGTTGAAGGCAGTCCAGGCTGATAAATTATCAAGACTATGGGATAAGGAATTTGATCAGATACCAAGGGAGAGAGATTTTTGAAAACTGACTCAGGAGGATTCTTGCTAAAACCGGGCTAAAGAGGCCAAATAAAAAGCCTAAGGTCGAGGCCTAATTGAGAATAGGATCCAGAGAAGCCTGACTCAAATTTAATCAAGGACAGAGTCTTATCAAATAATGCAAGTGAAGTCCCGTAGGTAAGAATGACGTTAGCTTGCTTGGAGCCACATCGAGGACTGTGACTTAAGTAGGAGAAATGTAAGCTTCGTAGTACTTCCTCAGTCTTTTTTTTCATTAAGCATAAATAAGCTTCTTTGCTGTTTTACTTATGAATCAACGAAAATACTTTGATTCCTTATCCAGCTTTTGTGATGTAGTGATTACTTTTGACAGCTGCATGTTTACAGCTTGAGGAAGAGACTCACATTTTTTTTCAGGTTCATCTGCATCTTTTATCAACAAAAAAAGATACTCCCACAGGAAATAAGCTTTTTGACAGTGGAATTTTTAAGCTGAATTAACTAAATTAATTTCTCAATGAGGACATATACCCGCTAGAGTGAAAGGTTTGAAAAAGATGCTGTATAATTCTGTGAGTCATAGTGGGGATTCTGTTTGCTAACACTGGGCCCTAAAGAAGGTCCGTTTTTAAAGTTATTTTAAAATAGACTTTTTAGAGGATAATTTAAAAATTATCTCTAAATGAATATTATGGCGGGCCATAATCATCATTTTTAACCACTCTGTTTATCTACAAGAAGGGGAAAACCTCCACCCTTTAACCAAATTCTGGCTATAAGTTTGAAATAGATTTTAGGTTACATGTTTGCTCTACAATTAAGAATGAAAAGTGAGATCTCTGGGAGTGCCATCATTCTTTGCCTGCAAACACTGTGGCAACCCCACGGCTACAGAGGTAAAGCAACGCTCTGCTGTGCTAGAAACTTCACTGAGAGTTGTAACGATAATAATGATAATGAAAGCTAACATTTCTTGAGTTTTCTTCATATGCAGGATGTTTTGCAGAGATAGAGTGATGTTGGATGTAGACACACACACGCGCGCGTGCACACACACACACACACACACACACACACACAGTCTCTTACCTCAGTAGCCATATAGTTCGGCACTATTTTTGTAGCCATAGTAATAATAACTCAGAAAATTACATCTTAATGATTTTAAGAAGATCACCCAGCTAGCTTTGACCACATTAAAAATCCAGTTCTGAATGTTACTTAGGTACTCTCTAAACTCAAATGCAATGGTAGAATTCCTACATCATGTGTTCTCTGCTTTAGAACTCCCAAAGGTAACGTTTTTTACAATGTTTAGAGGTAATTCTGAACATAACAGAGTTTGTCATTTTTCTACTGAGCCACAATTTCCTTTTTTTGACCTCTACCCATTGGTTTTTATTTTGGCTTCCCGGAGCCGGGGCCATGGCCTATGACTCTGTATGAATATTGCCTACTAAGGTTGCACGATGAGCAACCTGCAAAAGTTTTTACAGTGCTTCTAACTAGAGCAACAAAATTTACCTACTCTCTAATCCACATTACAGCCTTTGCCTATGTGAAGACACCTAATAAGTATAGATTTTCAGCATTTGGCAGGTGGTCTAGTCTAAGGCATACATTTTATAGAGGGGGATTCTGCAGCTCAGAGGAGTGACTTATCCTGGGACATAAATCATTTGGGATCCTCTTTAAATAAAATCCAAATGTCCTGACTCAAATAATTAAGATGCGTAGGTAATGCTAACAGACAGTAACAGCAAAGCCTCGACTAAGCCTGATTAAATCTTTTCTCAGTATGACAGGAACACTGAGGCTGGACCAACAGGCCGTGAGGAGTATGTTTTATTTCATCATTAGTCCTTAAGGACATGGGAGAAGGACATTATAATTAGCTCTGGAAAGATGTGGGTTCTAACTTCTGTATATAACATAATTGACCTTGGACAATAAACTCACTTAATAACTATTTTCTCATTTGTAAAGTGGTAACAGTAAAACCTACTTCACTGAGATGTTCTGAGGTGAGATAACCTAACTTCTTAGCTATGGCAGGCACCTAATTGGTACTCAACAAATTTTGCCACCGTTTTCCCCTTTTTCCTTACCTTCTCCTTCTCTAAGTAGTTTTTCCTCTCCTCTTGCCTCTGTTTCTTTCTTTTCTTCTCTATTCCCTTTCCTATTACACCTTCTACCTTTCCTTCCACAGTCTCCTTTCACTCTCTGTGTTCTTCCCTAAGCTTCCTGTCCCTACCTTTTTACATAATTTTTTTTCTCTTGGTCATAACATGGAATTAAAGACCATTTAAAAAAATAGGTATGGCGCTAAAAACGGTTCTATAGTTCTAGTCTCAAGTTTATAATGGAAGCAACTGAATCTGCTATGTTTCCTTTGCTTAAAAGAAACTCTATAAATAAACATAGTTTCCTTTTATGTAAACAAATGCTTTGTTGTTTACTTTAGGTTAGAGACTCTTAAATTTCTTTTAGATGTATCCTTTGCATTATAAATTGCTATGGTCTGAATATTTGTATCTTCCCAAAATTCATATGTTCAAAGCTAATCCCTAACTTAATGATATTAGGAGGGGGGACCTTGATAAATGATTAGGTCACGAGTACTCCTCGTGCATGTGTTTGTAAGAGAGGCCCTGGCTTTTATTAGTGCCCTCATGAAAGCTGCCTGCCCCTTCCTTTATGTGAGGATACAGCTGGAAGGCGTTATCTATGAATCAGGAAGAGGACCCTCACCAGATACCAAATCTGCCACTGTGTTGGTTGTACGCTACACAGCCTCCAGAACCATAAGAAATACATTTCTGTTGTTTATAAGCCATTTAGTTTATGATATTTTGTTATGTAGCAGCCCAACAGACTAGATATGTTATATTTTTGACAGTTAAATAATAGCAAAATTTACAGAGAAGCTAAAATCCAGAGAAATAAGGTGATGGATTTGCTCTAAGAAGAGTAGTAATATGAACTCGAAATTAGTGGATATGTAATAATCAGATCAATTATAATAATAACAAAGTCCAACATACTGCTTACACTGTGACAAGTTATTTTCTGGCACAGTAGCTCATTTAAAGTGTTAAATGACTCAGTAAAACCCATACTATTATTTATTACCCCATTTTTCAGATAAGAAAATTGAGGAACTAAGAGGTTAAACAACTTCCTCAAGTTTGTACTGCTAGTAAATATTGGAGCCGGAATTAGAATGTCAGCAGTTTGGCTCCAATGTCCGTATTTTTATCTTTCAATCTATGATGCAGAAAAGCAACAACAACAACAATTAAAAGACACACTGTGGTAAGCATCATTCTAAATGCCACTACTCCTGGCCAAGCATGGTAGCTCATTCCCGTAATCCCAGCACTTTGGGAGGCCGAGGTGGGTGGCCTCGGTCAAGAGTTCAAGACCAGCCTGGCCAACATAGTAAAACCCCATCTCTACTAAAGATACAAAAATTAATGGGGTGTTTTGGTGGACACCTATACTCCCAGCTACTTGGGAGGCTGAGGCAAGAGAATGGTTTGAGCCAGGAAGACAGAGGTTGCAGTAAGCAGAGATCATACCACTGCACTCCAGCCTGGGCAACAGAGTGAGAGCCCATCTCAAAATAAATAAAAAATGAAAATAAAATGCCACTCTCCAAGATTCTATCCCCTAATCCACTGAATCTGTGACTATGATGAGATGTCACTCCTGTGATTTTTGCATGGCATAGTTGACCTTAAAATAGGGAGAGTATAAGGTGCGGCTTGTCTAATTACATGAGCCCTTAAAAGTGGAGAGATTTCTCAGGCTGGTGGCAGAAGTTAAAGAGATTTGAGAGGTGTGCTATACTTGACGCGTTGTTGTTGGCTGAAAATGAAGCAAGGAAGAATGAGAATAGCCTCTAGGAGCAGAGAGAGGCACCCAAGCTGACAGCCAACAATGAAGCAGAGACCTCAGTCCCACAATCTCAAGGAACTGAATTCTGACACAACCACATGAGCTTGGAAGAAGACCCTAAACCTTCAGATGAGAATGCAGCTAAGCAGACATCTTGATACGGCCTTGTGAGAACTTAAGCAGAGATTCTGGCCACACTGTGCTAGACTTATGACATGCACCAATAGTGAACTAATAAACAGGTATAGTTTCAAGTTGATAAGTTGGTGGTAATTTTCTTTTTCTTTTTTTCTTTTTTTGGGTGCACTCTGTCACCCAGGCTGGAGTGCAGTGGTGCAATCTTGGCTCACTGCAACCTCCACCTCCCGGATTCAAGCAATTCTCCTGCCTCAGCCTCCCAAGTAGCTGAGACTACAGGCATCCATCACCATGCCCATCTAACTTTTTTTTCCCATTTATTTATTTTATTGCATTTTAGGTTTTGGGGTACATGTGAAGAACATGCAAAATTGTTGCATAGGAACACACGTGGCAGTGTGATTTGCTGCCTTCCTCCCCATCACCTACATCTGGCATTTCTCCCCTTGCTATCTCTCCCCAGCTTCCCACCCCCCACCGTCCCTCCCCTATTTCCCCCCAACTGACCCCAGTGTGTAGTGCTCCCTTCCCTGTGTCCATGTGTTCTCATTGTTCAACACCCACCTATGAGTGAGAACATGCGGTGTTTGATCTTCTGCTCTTCTGTCAGTTTGCTGAGAATGATGGTTTCCAGGTTCATCCATGTCCCTACAAAGGACCCAAACTCATCGTTTTTGATGGCTGCATAATATTCCATGGTGTATATGTGCCACATTTTCCCTATCCAGTCTATCGTTGATGGGCATTTGGGTTGGTTCCAGGTCTTTGCTATTGTAAACAGTGCTGCAATGAACATTCGTGTGCACGTGTCCTTATAGTAGAACGATTTGTAATCCTTTGGATATATACCCAGTAATGGGATTGCTGGGTCAAATGGAATTTCTATTTCTAGGTCCTTGAGGAGGTGCCACACTGTCTTCCACAAAACTAATTTACACTCCCAGCAACAGTGTAAAAGTGTTCCTATTTCTCCACATCCTCTCCAGCATCTGTTGTCTCCAGATTTTTTAATGATCGCCATTCTAACCGGCGTGAGATGGTATCTCAATGTAGTTTTGATTTGCATTTCTCTGATGACCAGTGATGATGAGCATTTTTTCATATGTTTGTTGGCCTCACGTATGTCTTCTTTTGTAAAGTGTCTGTTCATATCCTTTGCCCACTTTTGAATGGGCTTGTTAGTTTTTTTCTTGTAAATCTGTTTTAGTTCTTTGTAAATTCTGGATATCAGCCCTTTGTCAGATGGGTAAACTGCAAAAATTTTTTCCCAATCTGTTGGTTGCCGATTCACTCTAATGATTGTTTCTTTTGCTGTGCAGAAGCTGTGGAGTTTGATTAGGTCCCATTTGTCTATTTTGGCTTTTGTTGTCAATGCTTTTGGTGTTTTGGTCATGAAGTCCTTGCCTACACCTACGTCCTGAATGGTTTTGCCTAGATTTTCTTCTAGGGTTTTTATGGTGTTAGGTCTTATGTTTAAGTCTTTAATCCATCTGGAGTTAATTTTAGTGTAAGGTGTCAGGAAGGGGTCCAGTTTCTGCTTTCTGAACATGGCTAGCCAGCTTTCCCAACACCATTTATTGAACAGGGAATCTTTTCCCCATTGCTTGTTTTTGTCTGGTTTGTCAAAGATAAGATGGTTGTAGATATGTTGTGTTGCCTCCGAGACCTCTGTTCTGTTCCATTGGTCTATATCTCTGTTTTGGTACCAGTACCATGCTGTTTTGATTACTGTAGCCTTGTAGTATAGTTTGAAGTCTGGTAGTGTGATGCCCCCTGCTTTGTTCTTTTTGCTTAGAATCGACTTGGCTATGTGGGCTCTCTTTTGGTTCCATATGAAGTTTAAGGTAGTTTTTTCCAGTTCTGCGAAGAAGGTCATTGGTAGCTTGATGGGGATAGCATTGAATCTGTAAATTACTTTGGGCAGTATGGCCATTTTCACGATATTGATTCTTCCTAACCATGAACATGGAATGTTTCTCCATCTGTTTGTGTTCTCTCTTATTTCGTTGAGCAGTGGCTTGTAGTTCTTCTTGAAGAGGTCCTTTACATTCCTTGTTAGTTGTATTCCTAGGTATTTTATTGTCTTTGTGGCAATTGTGAATGGAAGTTTGTTCTTGATTTGGCTCTCTTTAAGTCTGTTATTGGTGTATAGAAATGCATGTGATTTTTGCACATTGATTTTGTATCCTGAGACTTTGCTGAACTTGCGTATCAGTTTCAGGAGGTTTGGGGCTGAGATGATGGGGTCTTGTAGATATACAATCATGTCGTCTGCAAATAGAGACAATTTGACTTCCTCCTTTCCTATTCGAATGCCCTTTATTTCTTTTTCTTGCCTGATTGCGCTGGCTAGAACTTCTAATACTATATTGAATAGCAGTGGTGAGAGAGGGCATCCTTGTCTGGTGCCACATTTCAAGGGGAATGCTTCCAGTTTTTGCCCATTCAGTATGATACTGGCTGTTGGTTTGTCACAAATAGCTTTTATTATTTTGAGATACGTTCCATCAATACCTAGCTTATGGAGGGTTTTTAGCATAAAGGGCTGTTGAATTTTGTCAAAGGCCTTCTCTGCATCAATTGAGATAATCATGTGGTTTTTGCCTTTGGTTCTGTTTATGTGGTGAATTACGTTTATAGACTTGCGTATGTTGAACCAGCCTTGCATCCCTGGGATGAAGCCTACTTGATCATGGTGGATAAGCTTTTGGATGTGCTGTTGCAATCGGCTTGTCAGTATTTTATTGAAGATTTTTGCATCTATGTTCATCATGGATATTGGCCTGAAGTTTTCTTTTCTTGTTGAGTCTCTGCCGGGTTTTGGAATCAGGATGATGTTGGTCTCATAAAATGATTTGGGAAGAATTCCCTCTTTTTGTATTGTTTGGAATAGTTTCAGAAGAAATGGTACCAGCTCCTCTTTGTATGTCTGGTAGAATTTGGCTGTGAACCCATCTGGACCTGGGCTTTTTTTTGGGTGGTAAGCTCTTAATTGCTTTATTAGTTTGTGTGCATAGAGTTGTTTGTAATAATCTCTGATGATGGTTTGAATTTCTGTGGAATCTGTGGTGATATCCCCTTTATCGTTTTTTATTGCATCAATTTGGTTATTCTCTCTTTTCTTTTTTATTAATCTGGTTAGTGGTCTGTCTATTTTGTTGATCTTTTCAAAAAACCAGCTCCTGGATTTATTGATTTTTTGAAGAGTTTTTTGTGTCTCTATCTCCTTCAGTTCTGCTCTGATCTTAGCTATTTCTTGTCTTCTGCTAGACTTTGAGTTTTTTGATCTTGCTCCTCTAGCTCTTTCAGTTTTGATGATAGGGTGTCAATTTTTTATCTCTCCTTGCTTCTCATGTGGGCACTTATTGCTATATATTTTCCTCTAGAGACTGCTTTAAATGTGTCCCAGAGATTCTGGTATGTTGTGTTTTCATTCTCGTTGGTTTCGAAGAACATCTTTATTTCTGTCTTCATTTCATTGTTTATCCAGTCAACATTCAAGAGCAAGTTGTTCAGTTTCCATGAAACTGTGCGGTTCTGGGTTAGTTTTTGAATTCTGAGTTCTAACTTGATTGCACTGTGGTCTGAGAGACTGTTTGTTATGATTTCTGTTCTTTTGCATTTGCTGAGGAGTGATTTACACCCAATTATGTGGTCAATTTTAGAGTAGGTGTGATGTGGTGCTGAGAAAAATGTATATTCTGTAGATTTGGGGTGGAGAGTTCTGTAAATGTCTATTAGGTTTGCTTGGTCCAGGTCTGAGTTCAAGTCCTGGATATCCTTGTTAATTTTCTGTCTGGTTGATTTGTCTAATGTTGACAATGGGGTGTTAAAGTCTCCCACTATTATTGTGTGGGAGTCTAAGTCTCTTTGTAAGTCATTAAGAACTTGCCTTATGTATCTGGGTGCTCCTGTATTGAGTGCGTATATATTTAGGATCGTTAACTCTTCTTGTTGCATTGATCCTTTTACCATTATGTAATGTCCCTCTTTGTCTCTTATGATCTTTGTTGCTTTAAAGTCTAATTTATCAGAGATGAGAATTGCAACTCCTGCTTTTTTTTGCTCTCCATTTGCTTGGTAAATCTTCCTCCATCCCTTTATTTTGAGCCTTTGTGTATCCTTGCATGTGAGATGGGTTTCCTGGATACAGCACACTGATGGGTTTTGTCTTTTTATCCAATTTGCCAGTCTGTGTCTTTTTATTGGGGCATTTAGTCCATTTACATTTAGGGTTAATATTGTTATGTGCAAATTTGATACTGCCATTTTGGTGCTAGCTGGCTGTTTTGCCCTTTAGTTGAGCTGGTACTTGTTGTTCCTTTATATGTGTAGAGCCTCTTTAAGGAGCTCTTGTAAAGCTGGCCTGGTGGTGACAAAATTTCTGAGTACTTGCATGTTCCCAAAGGATTTTATTTTTCCTTCACTTATGAAGCTTAGTTTGGCTGGATAGGAGATTCTGGGTTGAAAGTTCTTTTCTTTAAGGATGTTGAATATTGGCCCCCACTCTCTTCTGGCTTGTAGGGTTTCTGCTGAGAGATCAGCTGTGAGTCTGATGGGCTTCCCTTTATGGGTAACCCGACCTTTCTCTCTGGCTGCCCTTAGTATTTTCTCCTTCATTTCGACCCTGGTGAATCTGACGATTATGTGCCTTGGGGTTGCTTTTCTTGACGAATATCTTTGTGGTGTTCTCTGTATTTCCTGGACTTGAATGTTTGCCTGCCTTGTTAGGTTGGGGAAGTTTTCCTGGATAATATCCTGAAGAGTATTTTCCAGCTTGGATTCATTCTCTTCGTCGCATTCGGGTACGCCTATCAAACGTAGATTAGGTCTTTTCACATAATCCCACATTTCTTGGAGACTTTGTTCATTCCTTTTTACCCTTTTTTCTCTAGTCTTGCCTTCCCATTTTATTTCATTGAGTTGATCTTCGACCTCTGATATCCTTTCTTCTGCTTGGTCCATTCGGCTGTTGATACTTGTGCATGCTTCACGAAGTTCTCGTGTTGCGTTTTTCAGCTCCATCAATTCACTTATATTCCTTTCTATTTTGTCCATTCTCATTAGCATTTCATCAAATCTTTTTTCAAGGCTCTTAGTTTCTTTGCATTTGGTTAGAACATGTTCTTTAAGTTCACAGAAGTTTCTTACTACCCACCTTCTGAAGTCTGATTCTGTCATTTCATCACACTCGTTCTCCATCCAACCTTGTTCCCTTGCTGGTGAGGAGTTGTAATCCCTTTTAGGAGGAGAGGTGTTCTGGTTTCGGGTGTTTTCATCCTTTTTGCGCTGGTTTCTTCCCATCTTTAAGGATTTATCCACCTGTCGATTTTTAGTTGCTGGCTTTCAGATTGGGTCTCAGATCTTCCAGATTGACGTTCTGTTTATTGATGATGAGGTTATTTCTGTTTCTTGGTTTTCCTTCTGACAGTCTGGCCCCTCTGCTGTAGGTCTGCTGAGGTTCATTTCAGGCCCTGCTTGCCTGGGGTTCACCTGCAGCAGCTGCTGAACAGCAAGGGTTGTTACCAGTTTTCTTCTTCTGCTATCTTTGTCCCAGACGGATACCTGCCTAGTGTCAATCTGATCACTCTTTTATGAGGTGTCTTTTTGGATATATAGGGGTCAGGGAGCTGCTTGAGGAGACGGTCTCTTCTTTATAGGAGCTCAAATGGTGAGCTGCGAGCTCTGTTGTTGTTCATTCAGAGCTGCTGGGCAGGTAGTTTTAGGTCTGCTGCAGCAGAACTCATAAACTGCTTTTTGTTCCCAGGTGCTCTGTCCCAGGGATTTAGGGCTTTATTTATGAGTTTCCGTTATGCTGCCGCCTTCTTTTTTTTTTTTTTCCCTTCAGACCTGCGCAGCCCAGCAAGGAGGCAGCCTAGTCACTGTCGGCCTATAGCCGCTTTGCTGAGCTGCTGTGGGCTCCACCCCGCTGCCAAGTGAACTTCCCTGCAGTCCTGTTTATATGGGTGTAGTTAGAACTGCTTTGGCGATGGTGGCCCGCCTCTGTTGAGGCGGAGTCTCTGCTGTGGCGGGTTGCCTTGGCAACGGCGGGCTGCCTCGGTAATGGCGGACGCCCCTCCCCCACAGAGCTGGACCGTGCGGGTTCAGCTGCGCTTGCTGTGAAACTCTCAATCCAGAGTTTCTGGTTGCTGTTCGTTTGTGGGGGTGGGGCCAGCCGAGCCTGATCGCCTGGCTCCCTGCCTCAGAGCCTTTTTTAAGTTGGTGTTCCAGTCACCTGTTGAAGAGGCGCCGGGGTCTGTTTGTTTTCCCCTGCGGCCACTCATTGCGCTGGCTTAAACAGCGGCATTGAGGTTTGTGGCGCTTTTTTTTTTTTTTTGCCCTGGAATCTACTGTCCTGGTTCTCTGCTCAGTCCCCTTTTTGAACTGGAGAATGGGCAACTTCCTGTGGCTCCAATCGCCAGCCAAACGGGCACCCGGACCGGTGTATTTTGTACGGAGAACCGCGGCTCCGGGGCGCCAACAAAGCAGCTCCGAGGGGCAAAGCAGCAGCACCGGCCGGCACAGCCACGCTGGCCGAAATAGCCGCGCTGGCGACCTTGGAGCTCCTCCGCCCGGGAATTTCCTAGTCTGTGGGCAATAAAAACGCGGCATCCACTCACCCTCTGTGCTTTCACTGGGAGCTGCAATCCTGAGCTGTTCCTAAACGGCCATCTTGGATCGTCCCCCCCCATCTAATTTTTATATTTTTTAGTAGAGACAGGGTTTCACCATATTGGCCAGGCTGGTCTCGAACTCCTAACCTTGTGATCCACCTACCTCAACCTCCCAAAGTGCTGGGATTACAGGCATGAGCCACCGCACCTGGCCAGTTTGTGGTAATTTTCTAGGAAGCAATTCTAGGAATCCTGGAGTCATTTTGGAAAACTTCCCTGTGTGTGTGAAATCATAGCCAATATAAAGTGAGAGTGCAAACTAAAGACACAGATAAAGTGAGAAGTGACTTCCTCCCTAAGTAGATCAGACTTCAAATCAAGCTCCAGTCTTAGTTGTTGCCCCAAAAAGAGATGTAGGAGAAAGAACACAACATTTGGAGTCAAAGACCTAGGTTTCAGGTACTACTTTCTAGCTATGTGACTTTGGGTACCTTTTTAAGCTCTCTGTTCTTCAGTTCCCTCACTGGTACATTGGAGATAGGAACAAATATCTTAAGAAGGTGTAGTAAGAATACATGAAGTAGTAGCTGTAAAGGAATTGTGTAAAAGGCAAGGCCTGCAACATAACTCTGTTATCTGCAGAGCCAGCCATTTAGCAGAATGCTGAACCTGAGCCACAACTCTGTGGCAGCCAAGGATGGGCAGTATGGTAGACAGAATTCTAAGATGCCCTCCAGTAACCTGCATCCTTGTATAATCTCTTTCCTTTGAATGTGGACAGGACCTGTGAATATGATCATATTCTATTCCATGATTATGCTACTTTATATGGCAAAAGGGACTTCACAGGTGTAATTAAGCTCCCTAATCAGTTGACTTTGAAGTAATCAAAATGGAGATTCTCCTGATTCAGACTGACCTATCCAATCAGACTTTTAAAAATGGAGAGATTCTCTTGCTGGCGTGGATGACGCAAACTTCCAAGTTGTTAGAGAACCTATGGTGGGGGCCATATAGCGAGGACCTGAAGGTATCCTTTTGGTACTAAGTACAGTCCCCAGCCTACAGCTAGCAAGATAGAAGGTGTCAGTCATACAGTCACAAGGAATTGATTTCTGCAGATTGCTACATGAGCTTATAAGAGAACCCCAAGCTCCCAAAAGGAATGTAGTCCCGCTGACACATCAGTGCATGGAACGTTGTGATACCCAAAGTAGAGGACTTCTCTGAGTCACGTCTGGATTCCTGACTTGCTGAAATTCTGAGATAATAAGTTGTCTTAAACTGATTAGTGTTAAATTGTCATGAAACAATAGGAAACTAATATAGACATATAAATTCTGGACCCTAAAATTCCCTTCAGCTGAGCTGCAGAGTAGCTTACTGTTACAGGTCGCCAGTAACACTGTCACACCCAAAATTTCAGAAACGCTGATTAGGCCTCATGACTGGGCTTGGGACTTTCTCATACCTAAAGGCCAAAGGGCAAAAGCACAATCAATCAAAAGCAGGAAGTGGGCCCAGACCAGTAAAAGAGAGGAATCTAGTCCCTCAGGTGGAGGAACAGCAGAGATGGAGACCGAGACCTGTTGTTATATCTAATGGCTGGAGCTGTGAATGTAAGCTAGAGTGAGAGAGACAGCCAGAAGCTGCAGGGAAAATGTGAGATGAGGGCTAAGTCAAGAGGCAAGGCAGGAAGAGCACACTGGTGATTTAGATGACTTTCTCTGGACAGTGTCCATGTTCTGGTAGAACTTCTTTTTAAGCACAACTTTTTGGGCATGTGTGTTTATGGCTATGATATGTGTCCTTTGTGTAATAAATATAAAGAAGAGGGACAAAGGCTAAGCAAAACATAGCACATTGATTTTTACACTACACAAAGCTGATAACTAGTAACATTTTTTGTACGTGTCTTTCTGACGTTTTTTGCCTTTTAAATTTAGTTTAGATCATACTTTGTAGGATATTTAGTATTTGTTTAACTTCACTTAACCTTATTTCATCGACCTTTCCCTGTATCACTAAAAAATCCTTTGCAAATAATTTGATTGCTATAAAGCAGCATATTTAGCCATTCACATTGTTAGGAATTTATTTTCAGTTCATCAGCATTTTAAATATGTAGATATCTTTTGGAAAACATTATTAACCATGTACCTCATTATTTCCTTAGGATCTATTTCTACTATAGAATTTCTCAACCTGATAGAATGAACATTTTAAAAGCTTTTGATGCAGGTTACCCAATTTCTTTCCAGAAATATTCTACCAAATCTTACTTTTGCCAACAATGTTGGAGAGGTCCTACTACACAATATGTTGTCAGTGTCGCATGCGGTTTCACATTTGTAATTTTGGCATACATGTATGTTCAAGACAAACAATGGCATTTTCCTTGCTTTGCATTTTTTTGATTAAGAGGAAGATGGAACTTTTAAAAAAATGTTACCGTCATTTGTATTTTGTCTTCTAGAGTTGTCATTAAGATTTGAAAGGATCACCTGTCTTTAAGCACTCTTTGAAAAGAACATTAGGCTTTCTTTCAGAGCAAAATAGACATACTTCCATGATTTGAAGAATGATTTTTATTTCTTCACTTGTATTTGAATTACTTTTAAAAATGCCCTCTGTGTAGCTTGAAATCCCATAATTGCCAAGGACCAATACTGATAAGTCATCCTGGGGAAGAACTATCACATGACAGCCTCCACTTGGCGATGCAGCAATGACATTTTACACAAGAGTGCATTTATTAAAGGCATCCACAGCACAAAGGCAGCATGTAGAAACAGGCAAAAAAGATGGCTGCTTGCCAATTTCCTGACAAGTGACACAATTTAATCTCTTAGCCTTCAGCACTATCATTTCTACTCCCAGACAAGATTTAGGGGAAAAAAAAGTTTTCTTTCCTTTAAATCCATTGCTTCATTTATTACTTCAGTGTCTGTTTACAGATAAGGTTGCCTTTGTCCTCATAAAAAACAAGATAAAACATATATGTTTATTTCAAATAAGAATAATGATTATACTGAGATTTGACTGTACTGACAAAGTTGAAAGGTCAAGGACCAATGTTTCCAGAATGCAGTCCTTGTGTATAAACCACAACATTGTCCTTTTGGCTGTCCTTTGTCAATTCATTCTTTGGTTTTTCATTAATGTATATCTACTAACTCACTGTTGATTTTAAAATAAGAACATGATGAGAAAGAGAGAAGGGGAGGGTAGGAAAATGAAACACAGAGAGGGAAGGAAAAGAAGGAAGAAAAGTGATCGGTAATCATTCAGAGATGAAGGCTTAGAAATGGAAAAGATAATGCTCAACTTTACTTGTTTTTTTTCCTGTGCAAATTACAAGCACCAGACAGAGGAAAGGGAGTAACTTCCAGGCATCACAGTCTGACACTTACTCCCAAGACCCACTTACTGATTGTTTAAGGAAGTAAAATATGTCTAGGAAGTGGAAATAGCCTAAGAGATTGCTAAATTCTTAGAGTACCTCTCCATATTGAACTTTCATGAGCTTAGGTGATTGCAAATAAAAAAAACCTCACAAGTCACCATATCCAACTCATCTATTTCCACTGTACCCTAACTGATTGTTGCACTAAATGACTATGATCATGGTAAATGTTTTATTCAAAGGCAGAGGCTTTTAGTACCTTCAAATCCAAGTAAACTTTATTTTTGGGTCAAAGCAGGACACAAGCCCAGCTGTTGCTCTGAATGGGAAGACCTTTATGAGAAGGGAGACTTTAATGATACCAGCACTCTCTTTAGAAAGATATATGATGCAAATCTCAATGGACTTACTCTTATGGATTATTTTTTTCATCTCTCCCAACAAAAAATGAAAAGCATTGAAGGGCAACAACCCTCTCTTTTGATTTTTTCTATCTATATTATCAGCCCTAACTGTATTGATAGAGTACTTGGACAAGAAGAAATTCACCTAGCAAATGGTTCTATGGTGACTGACAATGGACAAGTCCCCAACAATTTGGCATTATATTACACAGAAAACTTTCTATACAAGAAGAATAATTTCAGCTGCATATCTGGTAGAACATCAGGCACCCACAAGCAGTCTTTCACAGCTGGAAAGGCATCTCCGGAAGTTTTCCTATTTCTGTCAACTGCCATATATTCTGATAAGAGAAATCCACCTATGAGTTAACCGAAATATTAATAGCTTTGTGGCAAACATAAGTTGTTGGATTTTTGTTTGTTTTATTTCTCTAGAAAATTGTATCAAGACTTCTGGATATATACCTGCACAAGAATGTAATTGGGCCCTCATCTCACACTCTAGACAAATATTAATTAAATAGGGTCACAGACCTACACGTAAGAGCTAAAACTATAAAAGTCTTGGAAGAAAATGTAGGCGTAAATGTTTATGATCTTGCCTTAGGAAATGGTTTCTTTATATGACGCAAAAAGAATCAGCAACAAAGGAAAAAAATAGATAAATTGGAGTTCATCAGTTAAAAACTTTTGTGCTTTCCAAGGACATTATCAAGAAGTTAAAAGATAACCCACAGAATGGGAGAAAATGCTTGCAAATAATATGTCTGATAAATGACTTATATCCAGAATGTATAATAAAACTCCTACAGCTCAACAGTAAGAAGAAAAATAAGCCAGTTTAAAAATGGTCAAGGATTTCATATTAGTTTTCTATTGCTGCTGTAACACATTACCATAAACTTAGTGACTTAAAATAATGTGAGCTTATTATCTTACAGTTGTGGAGGTCAGAAGTCCAAAATCAGACTCACTTAGATAAACCCAAATTGTTGACCAGGCAACCCCAGAGACTGTATGGGATAATTTATTTCTTTTCCTTTTCTTAACTTCTAAAGGTCATTTGAGTCTCTTCAGTCAAAACCCTTTTCTCCATCCTGAAATAGCAGTGGTCCAACCTTTACTTCCATCATCCTATCTCTTCATTGACTATAACTCTACCACCTCTTTCTTATAAGGACTCCTATGATTATATTGGACACACCAGGGTAATCCAAGAAAGTCACCTGATCTCAAGACCCTTAACTGAATTACATCAATGTCTTTTATGCCATATAAGGTAACATATTCACAGGTTCCAGGAATTGGGACATTAATTTCTTGAGGTAGGGGGCATCATTCAGATGCCCTACCACAAATTGGAATATGCATTTCTTCAAAGAAGATGTGCAAATGGCCAATAAGCACACAAAAAGAGGTCCAGCATCATTATTCATTGGCGAACAGCAAATTAAAAGTACAAGGAGATACCATTTGATAGAAGGATGGCTATAATAACAAAGATGGACAGTATAAGTGTTGGCAAGGATGTCGAGAATCAGAACCCTCGGCATGCCTGGTGGGATTGTAAAATGTTGCAGTCACTTTAGAAAACAGTCTAGCAGTTCATGTAACAGCTAAAAATAGAATTGCCACATGACCAATAATTCTACTCCTGGCACATACCCAAGAGAATTGAAAAACATATGTCCACACAAAAACTTATACACTAAGGTTCATAACACCGTTATTTATAATAATCAAAAATTAGAAACAACCCAAATGTTCATTGAAGAGTGAATGGATAAATTGCGTAATATTCATACAATGGAATATTATTAGCTGTAAAAATGAATGAAGTACTGATACATGACCCAACATTGATGAAACTTGAAAACATGCTAAGTGAAAGAACCCAGTCAAAAAAGGTAGCATATTATGCAATTTTATTTACACAAAATTTCTAGAGGAGAGAAATCCATGCAAATAGAAGTGGTTGCCAGGGGCTAGTAATGGATGTAAGATTTCTCTTGGGGTAAGGAAAAAAGTTCTAGGCTGGGCACTGTGACTCATGTCTATAGTCCCAGCACCTTGGGAGGATAAGGCACGTAGATTGCATGGGCTCAGTAGTTCAAGGCCAGCCTCTGCAACATGGTGAAACCCCATCTCTGCAAAAAATACAAAAATTAGCCGGATGTGGTGGCACGTGCCTGTAGCCCCAGCTATTTGGGAGGCTAAGGTGGGAGGATTGCTTGAGCGCAGGAGGTCAGGTCTGCAGTGAGCCACGATTGTACTACTACACACCAGCCAGGGCAACAGAGCCAGACCCTGTCTCAAAAAAAAAAAAAAAAAAAAAAAAAAGTACAGACAATTGGACAACTCTGTGACTGTACTGAAAAAACACTGAATTATATACGTTAAAAGGACAAATTTTAAAGTGCATGAATTATATATCAATAAAGATGTTACTTCAGAAGTGTCCTATCATTCTTTTTTGGCATAAATATTCCATTTACAAATCTAAGATTTTTTTTCCTAGTTTAAGAAAGCTCACAGCTTCTTCATATTGGTGTTCATTTAAAGATAAAATTTATTTGAAGCTCTTGAATTTATTCAAGTTCTTGAATCTGTTAAAGAAGATTTTTGGTTTGTTCTTAAATATAACCAAGTAGGCAGCACCATTGGCTTGGGGCTCCCTGTCTGTATGTTGTAAGTATCTTTAAACAAGCAAATATCACAACGTGCTCCCATTTTCTAAACAGATTTGTTTGATCTTGTATTTCAGCTGCTAAAATATTAACATTGCATAAAAATTATCTGATAAATAGCATTTCTGTTTTCCAAAGTCAAAAACAAATTATTAATATGCTTTATAATTTTGGGGATTAATTCAGATTGTGTTTTATAAGGTCCAGTTATCCAAATACACTCAAGAAAAAAAAAAGAATGATGTATTGATTCCTCACAGAGGAACAATGAGATTACTAAGATATAGATGTGATGGCTCATATCCCTTAAGAGTGGCTTTATAGGAATCTAAATATTCTGATTTAAGCCTAGCTCCTGCTTTGTGTATAGGATACAATTTCTGGAATTATTTGTAGGTTTAGACCTAAACTTCCAGCTCAGACTAAAAGTTAACAAGACGTACTGCTCTAGTGAATTGAACTTAGAAGAAAATATAGGCATAAATGTAGGCAAGAGACATGGGAATTTCTGCCACTAACTAGCTATGAGACCTTGGAAAGCTTAAAAAACCTTCTTAACATTAGCATCTCTCTCCATAAAATGAATATTATACAGGATCTTGGGGAATTTTTTGTTTTAAAATCATATTCTAATTATCTGACATTTATTGACAACCTGAGAAGTTCAGAATGCTCTTATCATGGCCAGGAAATCAATGCTTTTAGCTAAACTCATAGCTCTGAGAAGATCCACTCCTCATTAGATTCACATACCAAAGAACTGATTGCAGCTTTAAGCAGTGATAAGGCATTTGTTTTTATTTATTTCTAATAGTCTCTCCTGAAGACCTGTTGTCATTCTAACATTCTGAAACTATATATTGATTTTATCAAACAGCTCTTTGGGCTCTAGACAAAAGAAAATGATTTAAGGGAGGTGGAAAAGGTATTTAAATTATTTGCTGGTATCTAATTCAATGGTAATCTTAGTTATTTTCAAGAATTGGTTTTTCTGAGCAGTTTATTGTGTTCAGAAATTGTCTCATTATTTAGAAAGGCCTAATAATGTGGTAAGCTTTGCACAAACATCAAGTCACTGGAAATTAGCTTAACAATTAAATGCCCAAATCATAAAGATGTTAGAACACTGTCACAGAAAATCAGAGTTGGGCAATAGTTAAATTATTAGAAACAGATTTTATTCAGGCTCTGTTGCAGTAGAGAAAAAGATACCTCACTATAAAAATAAGCTCAGTTTCACATATGGTATCAACAAATGAGGATTTATAGCCAAGGAGCTGGGTGGAGATTAGTGGATAGAAAATTACTAGGAGGAAACATCAGGAGTAAGGGTGGATTCTTGCTCAAGTCAACTTACTAAAGGTGGGCCAGAGTGATCATATATCAGTGATGAAGGATTCTCTCTAAACTGTACCCCAGAAAATGTATAATTATTATGTATCCATAAAATAAATTATAAAAAGATAAGTTAACAGAATTCCTTTTAAAACTGAGAAGTACAGACCTGAGAAGGACAGACACCGAAGCCCCAGGTGAAAGCCCAGTTGGGAAGAGGGCTTAGAGGAGCCTGACTCGAGTTTGGTTAAGGAGAGAATCTTTGTTACTACTTAATATTCATTGAGCTTATAAAATGGTAAGCACCAGGCCCACCTTGACATTTTCAGAAACTGTGGCAACAGTGGAACAAAACCTCGCCTATCTTATGAGAGAAGTTTCTCCTCATACCACCCAGTCTAAGCCAGGTAACCTTTATTCACAAAATACCCTCCACTCTCCCTGCCATTATCCCCAATTCCATTCCAAAGGAACACATTGCACTTTAGTTTCCCAGAGGAAGCTGAGGCTAGAAAACCAAGTTAGAACATAAACTTTTATGAATTTCTCAAATTTCTGCACCAGGAAATTTCTTTGCAGGGACAGCAGTCCACAGTCCCCAGTTTATGCATTTTTTTTTTCTAGCCCCAGCTCCTTCTTATTTCATGAGAGGCCTGAGTGCATGCTTATAACACTACAACTTGTACACCCAAACTCGACCTACTTCTTCTTCAAATAGTTATTATTTGGTCACTTTTGAGTCCAGGGTTCTTCATAAAGCTGTCACTATCAACCCTTAGAAACATAAACTGGAGAGAAAGGTTCACATATCTACTCGAGTGGGCTGCAGCCCTCTGGTCAAGGAATTCCTAGTATGTCTGTTGTGGTGAATGAGAGTAAAGCCTACGTGATTTCTTCCCAGGGGCCTTGTGGACTTTCCATGAAGCAATCACTAGTGAGCATTAATCTGTTAAATGTTAACTGTTTTTATTTAGTCTTAAGGTATAGTAAAAATAAATAGATATTCTCTCAATCTATTCTCTTTATTTTCTATTACTGTAACAGGATGCCACAGATTGGGTAATTTATAAAGAAAAATCATTTCTTAGGCTCATGGTTCTGGAGGCTGGCAAGTCCAAGAGCATGGCACCAGCGTCTGACATAGGCCGTCCCATGGTGAAAGGGCAGGACAGAAGCACGATCCAGTACACGATACAGAGAGAAACACTATAGGCCAGACTTGCTTTATAACAACCCTCTCTTGAAATAACTAACCAGCTCCCAGGATAACATTAATCCGTTTATGAGGACTCTGCTCTAATGACACAGTCACCTGTTATTAGGCTCTATGCCCCAACACTGTTGCATTGGGAATTAAATTTCCAAAACCTGAACTTTTGGGGACACATTCAAACAATAAGACTGTGACTGTGACTGGCAGAATTCTTAGCTTTTAGTTTCTCGTATTAGCTTTTGTGGTGGTAATTGTGGTTTTCATCCCAAATAATTAGAGCAATTTTTCCTTTCTTAATGATACCACATTTATTTACATTATATGACTGTAATTGTTTTCGTTTGTTCCTTCCATCCTTCCTTCCTTCCCTTCTTTCTTTTTTTTTTTTTGAGACAGAGTCTTGCTGTGTCACCCAGGCTGGAGTGCAGTAGCTCAATCTCAGCTCACTGGAATCTCTGCCTCCTGGGTTCAAGCAATTCTCCTGCTTCAGCATTCTGAGTAGCTGGGATTACAGGCATCTGCCACCACACTTAGCTAATTTTTGTATTTTCAGTAGAGACAGGGTTTCACCACATTAGCCAGGCTGGTCTCAAACTCCTGATCAAAGGTGTCTACCAGCCTTGGCCCCCTAAAATGCTGGGATTATAGGTGTGAGCCGCCATACCTAGCAACTGATTTAGTTATTTTCTTGATGGCTAAATCTGAAGAGAAGAAACATGGGAATCTCTAAGTCTCCTTAATATGCCACCGTTCTATATGTCTGTTATCCCATGATACTCATTTACTATTCTATTTTTTATGACATCTAGCATGTCTCTTACCCATAGCAGACACTTAGAACTAATGACAGCTGCCATTTATTAAATTTATTTCCATAAGCCTATGGAGGTATAAAGAGGTTCAATTATTTACAAGTGTCTGAGACAAAATTCAAACTCGGTCTGTTTGACTCCAAAATCCATATTCTTCTCACTATAGCACATGGCTGCAATTATCTTCAGATAAATAACTCAACATATATTTAAGAATCTGTGAACACAAAGCCCTACCAACATCTCATGTCATAGTATTAAAAATTAAAAGCACAAATACATCAAAGTGGCACCCAAATTCTTTTAGCTCTTCAGGAAATGACTGATCAGTGTGGATTGGTGTGTTGGTCACTGCACAAACCCATCTAAGAAGAAGATGATAAAGATTAAATAGGCCAAGAGAGGTGGCTCATGCCTGTAATCCCAGCACTTTGAGAGGCTGAGGTGGGTGGATTTCCTGAGGTCAGGAGTTCGAGACCAGCCTGGCCAGCATGATGAAACCTCATCTCTACTAAAAATACAAAAATTACCTGGGCATGGTGGCAGGAGCCTCTAATCCCAGTTATTCAGGAAGTTGAGGCAGGAGGATCTCTTGAACCCTGGATGCAGAGGTTGCAGTGAGCCAAGATTGCACCATTGCCCCCCAGCCTGGAGCAAAAACCCTTGCAACAGAGCAAGACTCTGTCTCATAAAAAAAAAAGGGGGGGGGGATGTTCCTTATTGAAAATTTGGAAAATGTAGACATTTGAAAGTAAATTAGAATTAGTCACAGTCTTATCACCAACAGCCTCTATTATACTCCTTCATATTCAGCACATATTTTTAAATAGTTGAAATTTATTCTGCCTTTTTCATTTAATGCCATTACACAGGCATTTTGCTTTAAAAATACTTTGTAAACATTAGTTTAAATAGTTGCATAATTTCATGTCATATTGATACAACATTAACTTTTATCATATTTTGGGTATTTAAGTTGTTTGTTGCATTGTAATGAACATCTTTGTAGAAAGGATTTAAAAATCTGACAATTATTAGAGAGTATCAGGGCAACTATTCGCTGATTAGTTGTTACTTACTATTTCTGGGTTTGAGATTAACCGGTTCCAGTATTCCTTGTTACTTTTTTTGTTTTGTTTTTGCTTTTTAAATTATAGACCTGAAGTATTTTTTTAATATTATGGCTGATTGAATTAATAACAGTTTTCATTGATTAAAACCAGTTTCGGGAGAGGTGATAACACTCAATATCAATATTATTCTGACATTTTGAACTAAGACAGTATATAAGTCATCCTTTGCGTAGTGACCTAGAATTGGCCTGTAAAGACTCTTGTTATCTGAATTTGACTCAAATCCTTTTTGATTATGCAAATTAGTCTGTTCTTTCAGACACAGACATCAGAACCTCAATTTAAAATACACAAGATACTGCTAATAATTAAAGTGTTGGTATAATTTTTCTTCTTCTCCTACCCTTCATTAACACCTTTAAATATTATAGTCTGATTTATTAGTAAATTAATGGAGGAATGCAGACCATAAAAAAAAAGAAGCAACCAATGCTTTCTTCTTTTTTTGCGGGGGCAATGGCGTGATCTCAACTCACTACAACCTCCGCCTCCTGGATTAAGTGATTCTCCTGCCCCAGCCTCCCAAGTAGCTGGGATTAATGGTGCCCAACACCATGCCCAGCTAAGTTTTATATTTTTAGTAGAAATGGGGTTTCACCATGTTGGCTGGTTGGTCTCAAACTCCTGCCCTCAGGTGATCCACCTGCCTTGGTCTCCCAAAGTGCTGAGATTACAGGCGTAAGCCACCACACCTATCCTGAAGCAATGCTTTCTTTCAGAAAACAAGGAGTTAAAGAATGAATTATTATCTGTTTCCTCTATCTATGTCCATGTTGAATAAAATTATTAAAACACAATCTATTTAATAGTGATTATTCCAGGTATATATAATAATATATATAATAAGAATAATGTTATATATATTTTACAAAGTCATTCAAAAGCATCTCATATTGATTGATTGTGCCTTATGTGAGAGTATGCTTTATGTGCCATAAACTTATCACCTCTGCATTCTCACTTCTGTAACATTCAGAGTGCAGCATCAAACTTGCAAACCTGACTTAGAAATGAATGAGCCAGGCCAGGCGAGGTGGCTCACGTCTGTAATCCTAGCACTTTGGGAGGGTGAGGCAGGCAGATCACCTGAGGTCGGGAGTTTGAGACCAGCCTGACCAACATGGAGAAACCCCGTCTCTACTAAAAATACAAAATTAGCCGGGCCTGGTGGCACATGTCTGTAATCCCAGCTACTTAGGAGGCTGATACAGGAGAATGACTTGAACCCGGGAGGCGGAGGTGAGCCGAGATCATGCCACTGCATTTCGGCCTGGGCAACAAAAGCAAAACTCTGTCTAAAAGAGAGAGAGAGAGAGAGAGAGAGAGAAGAATATGAGCCATGTCAGTTTTTTGTATGTGGGGCGTCAGAGAAGGTAGTTTTGGGATTTTAAATGTGGTGAGATAGATCTTGAATGAGCTAACTCACTGTCAGTGGGAAATTAAGTGATATAATAAGCATAAGGGATAAAGTTAAGTATTTATTAAACTGACACAGAATCTTTTATTCCCAAACTGTTGTTATATATTGGCCCTATAATATTTCTTAAGTATTCTGCTGTGCATCAGGCACTTGGAAAGTTGGGAAAAAAGAAGGAAACAAGAAAATCAGTATCTTTGTCATCATGGAGCTCTCAGTCCAACATGGTAATAAACCTAAGTTGAGAGTTGGAATGAGTTCTATGAATGTAAAGTACATAGTGCTGTGAAAGTTTGTCATAGGATGACCTAATCTAGCCTAAGATACTCAGGGGAAGCCTTACAGAGAGGTAATATTTAAGCTGAGACATAAAAGGTAACTGTTAGCCACATGAATGGAACTGGAGGAGTCTTCAGGCAGAGAGTTCATGGCCAAAGCCCTGAGGAGGAAAAGGGAAGGTCATTGTGACTAGAGATGGTGAGAGAGTGCAGACAGGCACAAGATGAAGGTGTAGAGTTCACCATGAGAAATCAGGGATGGAGAGCCTTGGGTGCCATAGTAAGTAATTTATATTCTTTATCCTTTTGAAAGCCCCATGAGACCTTGAATGTTTCAATGTGGGAAATGACAAAACTAAATTGTTATCTACAAAAGCCACTCTGCCATGTAAATGTGGCTTAGCTGATAAGAGTTCTTGTAGTTATATCAGTTTAAGAAACTATTGTATGGCCAGGGCTCATGCCTGTCATCCCAGCACTTTGGGAGGCTGAGGCAGGTGGATCACCTGAGGTCGGGAGTTTGAGACCAGCCTGGCCAACATGAAGAAATCTCATCTCTACTAAAAATACAAAAATTAGTTGGGCGTGGGGTCAGGCGCCTGTAATCCCAGCTACTTGGGAGGCTGAGGCATGAGAATTGCTGGAACCCATGAGGCAGAAGTTGCAGTGAGCCAACATTGCACCACTGCACTCAACCCTGGGCAAGAGAGCAAGACTCCATCTCAAAAACAAAAACAAAAAACAAACAAACAAAAAAGAAGCTATTATAGTAATTCAGATCATGAAGGATTGTAGCTTGAACTAAGATGTTGGCAAAAAGACTGAGAGAAATGGACCTATTTTGAAGTATACTTAAGGGGTAAACTTTATAAATTTTAATGATTAATTGGAAGAGGATGTAACGGAAAGTGGTATACCTTCAAATAAATCATCTGTACCCTCTCCGTCTTGGACCCCATATCAGGTGCTGAGTATATACTACCCTTGTTTTCATAGAGTTCACCATCTAATAGAATTATTAAAGAATGACTTTGAGCTATGGAGCATGACAATTGGAAAGGAATGGTGGAGAGGTAAAGTTGGGAGATGTGTTGAATAGTTCCATTTTGGAAAATGTCAAGTTTAAGATGCCTATGAGGAATGCCAATGGAGATATCATATAGGCAGTTGAACATGGTTATGAAACTCTGGAAGATCTGGCTGGAATGTCGTTGGAAATCTTTAAAACCAAGTGAATTATGTGATTGCCTTGAAAAAGTATGTAATAAAAAGAAAAGAGAAGCTAGGACTTAGTCCTGAGATATTTTCAACTTTTAATGTAGGTTAGAGCAGAGGTTTCTAAATTGAATAACGCATACCTCTAAGAGTACATAGGTGAATTGATGGCACTTAATATCCAAATCTTAGATTTGACCTGCCCAAGAAGAATCCTGCAGCTTTATGATAGTTCCTTTTTGTCACTTTTTCATTTCATTGCTATTTTCACATTTAAAAAATAAATAACCATCTTAAATTCTGCTATGGTTCCATTGTCCTAGGTATAAAGAAACTATCTTAAATATTGTTGCCTGGCATGAGAAAGTCAGTGACTCTAATGATTGGGTAATTAATCATTTTGTTAAATCATGTGGTTTCCAATTCTTTGCTTTTAACAAAATTGAAAAGCAACAGCTAACTGATAGGTTATTCAGGTAACTTTAATTATAGATCACAGAATTCAGAACGTATAACTTGGAAGGAATTTAGCTTTCTTCCCATTCCCATCTACCTGTTGATATGAATGAGATTTCTGAGCACTTACATATATAGAAATGAAAAAAGAAATTCTAAATTTTGTCTTAGTCTAACTCTAATTCATATTAATCTATGGAAACATAGGCTAATTTTGAAAAACTCTACTTGTTCCATTAAGAAAAGAATCCCCAATACAATTGTATTTTTATTGTTTTAGATTTATAAATTGAATTTCATGATATATTTTGGTGATTTTGATAAATTGCATAATACTAATAATCATAAAACTCAGTTTAGAAATTTATTTTTATTTTTTAGAATGTTAGGGTCAAGAAAATTTTGGAGGAAAATCATCAGCTTTGTATTTGTACATGCGTTTTTGTTTTATATGTCAGGCTGATTGACAGAAAATGTTCTAACTTAATGGTATATTGGAATAAAACTTCATAGTAGAAATAGAATGGAAGCATAAGTTCAAGGAGGAAAAGAAAAGTGCAATTTTTTTTTACTGCTCAAGAAAATATTGTTTATTCATATTTTAAATTGTGAACATGGACTTCAAGTCAGTATGTATTTACATTCCATTGGGTACATTTGAAATAGTAATGTAATTGTGAAAATAAAATAAAATTTTATAATTCACAGTAGGTCAGAAATTATATCCTTTGCCACTATTTAAATTTATAACAATTAGCCTAAAGCATGCAAAATAAAGTATAGTTGGTTTTGTTTTCCTTGTTTTTATTTTTTAAGTATGAAGAGTAATAGGTAAATATATTTACAATATATATTTATATATTGTAAAATGGAAATATACAAAAGAAATGGCCAGAATGGTTGAAAGGAAAGCAGGAGAGGGCAGAGGCATAGAAGGCAGAAGAGTGTTTCAAGGAAGGAGTGAGCAGCTGGGCTTCCTGTTGTGAGATGGACCAAGATGAGGACTATAGAGATTGCATTAGATTTAGCCAAATTGAGGTTACTGGTGAATTTAGTAGGACCATTTTCTGTTTTTCTTGGTAGGGCCTTTGAGATAAAGAGAGACTGGGAAAGAAGAAGTAGAGAATAGACAGAGTTTGTATAAACAAATCTTCTGATAAGCTTGATTGGTAATGAGGAAAAAGATAGGACAGTAGCCAAGGGGAGGTGCCAGGTCAAGACAATCTTTTAAGAGCTAAGAGGAATATTCAGAGATGACTTAAGTAGACACTTGGTTTGAAGATGCAGAAGAAAGAGAGATTAAATGATCCAATGCGATCTATAAAAAGATGTGAATTGATAGACTTTTGGTATCAGAGGGAACTCTTGCTCCACTGATATAGGAATAGAAAGGAGACCTTGGGTTTGCATGTAGTAAGGTATACAAATCTGGCATCATAATTTAAGAGACTTCACATCAGACGGCTTTGTCTTTCTCTTGGAAATATGAGGCAAACATATTTTCTGGAAGTGATGGAAGGGAGAGCATTGGAGAATATCTTTTTACAAAGAAGAACAGCAAGCTGAGCAGGGTGAAGGGTTGTGTTCCATTTGGAGATCATGAATTTTTAGTGACCTCCATCATTTGAGGGTTTTCTCCACTAACTTCTGAAAGAGTCAGTGAAGAAGGTAGAGGGTTGAGTTCCATCAGGTTTGGAGCTTTGCCAGACAACTGCAACAGAAGGACCAGTGACAACAGCATAAATAACACTTGTAAATGGGTAGTGAACAAGACCAGGAGCCATTAGACTAATACATAAGCTTTATTTCCATCATCTGCTGTGTGAATTTGAGTAACTTGCTTAATTTATCGAATCCTCAGGTTTTTTTCACTTGAAAATGTAGCAATAATCTGCATGGAATATGTCTTGATTTTAAGAATGAAACAGAAAATACTGTTGAAGTGTTTTCTAAATAGTGAGCTGCCAGATAGACAGAAGTTATTACCAGAGCCTCCAGCAGCTGTCGTTACAGGTGTCCTAGGAAGATGTGTGATTTCATGTTTGGCTTTCTGTCTGATCTCCTTTCTCTTCTGGAGAAGCTTCTCTCTTCTGCTTGCCTCATGCCAATGGCCTCCTCTAATATGTTCCCTCATGTAATTGTCCCTCAGACTCACCTACCCTACCATGCTTCAAAATGAAGTCATACAGCCTACATAACGTTATACATAAAAGTATGAATGAATGACTGGTACTAGTGGGTTTCTATTGGCGAGACCAGCTCCACATACATCAACATGGGTTTAAGATCTCTCAGTGATCAAGTGGTCGGTAAAAAAGAAAGAGAGACAAGGAAAAAGTTTTCCTTAAAGCTGGGCCCAGGGAAGATACCACATAATGCTGCTCAGTGGATGTCTGACATTCCCCTGAAAACCTTAGTTTTTCATTGTGTTCTTTCACTAGGGGAGGGGGAGCAAGGTTATGCAAAGTTTCAGTGATAATCATACAAAAAGAATACATTTGCAAAAACTGGTGCACAAAAAATCACAACATGATATTATAAAAGGAGAACAATGTAAAGATAACTTTCTGTGTGTCAGCATAGAAGTCATACACCTTATAGGTAAAACAGAAACTTATGATTATCAGCAAGAACATATTGGGCTCACAGCTGCAGGGGAACAAGATCTGACACAGGACAACCAGCCTGACCACAAAAACTGCAAGAGGAGGGGCCTCCATGCAGGCCTGGAGGAGCAGTTGGAGAAGACAGACTTTTACAACCTTCCCTCAACCACAGAGACAGGCACCCCTTATGTGTCCGTTCATAGGCTCTCCATAAGGGTCACATTTCCTTTCCAGGGCCCTAATCAACATGCCTTTCCTGGGAAAGGAATCTGGGTAATAAGCTTCTCCATTACACGTCCGTTTATAGGCTCTCTGCAATAAGGAGCCTATTACGCGCTGTCGTCTCTCTCCGGCAGTCAAGCTATGTGGTTAGTCCCTTTCACAGAGTCCCTGTTTCTACCAGAACAGTTCAGCAGAGCCAAAGTTACAAGTTGCATCTCAGCGGAGCCAGAGTTACAAGTCACATCTCAGCATTTCACATTGTCCTTCATTTTCTCAAATATAATTGATATAGTTAAGTGACAAGCATCACAAAGCAAATAACTCATTTGGGGAAACCAAATTCTAAGATAATTTACAGGTTAAAAATCAGCAACAATTTCTTCTTATTATTTCAGGTAGCTTGTGTTTTGCCAATTCTTCCAGAAGCTTGGGATTGCTCAGTCACCACAGAGGGGTTCAGAGTATACCCAGCAGGTTTCTTTGTGTTTCAAAAAGAAAAAAAAAAAAAATGATATGATGAATTCAAATGAAACCAGGCTTCTGGAAAGAAAGGAAATATTTGTGAGCAAATGGGCCCTTAATCCTTTATGCTACCGTCCCAGGCCTCAGTTTTACTTCCACAACTGACAGCAGGTGTAAAAGACTGAAAATACCGTTTGCAAATACCAGTTCAACCATTAAGTCAGGGAGCTCCAGCTCTGGTTTTATGAAATCATAAAATGTCACCAATAATCTCAAAATGTGTCATAAGTTTTCACCACAAATTAATTTCATGAAATACGATTTAGCCTGGGAAGAGATGAGTGCAAGTGCTATGAAATTATATAAACAGTAATAGCTGATTATTGTAGCTCGGGAAAGGTCAGAAAACAGCATTACTAATCATCTACCCCAGAAAATTAGTACCTCCAGGCAATTTCGCATTATTTGTTGCATACAGAATTGCTCATAACCTTTGTCAGTACTAAATCATTCCAGTAATTGTAGGTATACATTTAAGAAGTTTTTCAAGCTAGAGCTACCAGAATTCAAATTTGGGCAGCAAAATCATATATATTTTATTATCGACAAACCCAATCTGAAGTAGGAAGAACTGTTATTCATTCACTCATTCCTTCATTGAATAATTCATTTATTATTCAACTCTTTGTTTAGTGCCTGTTAGGAGCTCAGCACCGTCCTAGGCACTAAGGATAAAATGATCAACAAGACAGACAAGGTTCCTGCTCTAAGAAAGTTGGACAGAAAATAAACGACTATACAAAATATATAGTAATAAACGCTATGCAGAAAATGAAGCATGGTGGTATAGTGACGAATGCCTGGTGACAACTTTAAATAATCAAGTTAGGCTTTTCGGAGGAGGTGATACTTAAGGTAAGATCTTAAGGACAGAAAGGAGTGAGCCAAAAAGATGAGGGAAAAGACTTTCAAAGCTGGGGAAACACTAAGAACAAGTACCTGAAGGCAGGATGGAGCTGGTTATGTAGGGCACAGTAGTAGAAGACGCTAGGGGACAGAGCTAGGGGACGGTGGTAGAAGATGAGAGCACAGGAATAAGTGGGAGTTCAAACTTTGTAAGGCAGGTAAGGAGTTTGGGTTTTATTTTAAATTACATAGGAAAAGCTTGGGGGGCTTAAGTAAGGGATGATTGATACCATCTGATTTAAATTTAAAAGTTAGAAACTCTGGTTTCTGTCTAGAGAATATATTAGAGAAAACAGGAGTGGAACCCGTGAGCCAACATGTTTGGGTAGAAGTGGTAGTGCCCTGGGCACAGGTGGTAGTTGTAGAGACAGAGAGACTTTGATGGGCTGGGATAGACACTGGAGCCAGAAGCTACTGATCTTATTAATGGATTTGTTGTAGAAGGTGAAGGAAATAAAAGATAACAAAAACTGAATGAATGATGATGTCGTTTGTGAGTTGAGCTGGCCACCGGTGATGGAAAAGAAAATTAGAGGCAAGATTTCTTCTCTCATAGGGTTTACATTCTAGTGGAGAGAAATATTAATAAACAAGAAAACAAATGAATTTAAGTAATACAAGTATCTCATTTGACGTTGAACTGTACAAATGCTGAAAATTACTTCCCTATAACAAGCAATGAGATCTGATATTCTCTGTAACAACATGAGATTTGATATTTGTAATTTTAAGAATTTTAAAGATGCTGAATATATTTTCTTAAATATTTTATACATCTCAGAAACTGCTGCAATTACATACAATCAAATTATATGTACTTTCGCTGTGTAGGTATATGTCAGTTGTGGAGGTTGAGTGGGGGCCTTATGACTTCCTGGTTATAGTCACAGTAAATGAAGAATAGTTCCAAATAAGGAGCATCATTACATTTTGCCACTTGGTATACTTGAGTTCATGCTTAATGTTTAGGTTTCCTGTTTCTATGGAAATTCAGCTCTGAGAATTAAAATAATCCTAACAGTAATGAATAAAACTTTAATTTAAAGGCTAACCTCTACAGTTTGAAAGATGTGCTTAGGTAGGACTAGCCTTGCATGTAAATGATACAGGCTTCTTCCCCTGCGACGTGAATTTGTATATCCCCACCTCTTCATCCGCTAGGTCAAGGACCAGAATCGTTCTCATTGACCACTGTGTCCTCAGTGCTTATACGATACCTGGTACTCTGTGTCAGGTCTTCAATATATGTTGGTTGAGTGTATGCGTGTGTGGATTACATATATTAAATCTCTCAACTTATATTTGAGGTCTTATTATTGGTGGTCAATTGTGTTTGTTTAGACCTTGCCCTCTCCCTGGAATTCTTTTTTTTTTTTTTCTTAATGCCAATGTGCCTATAAATGATAGCCTGTTGCTTAGGGTGATTAAATTTGAATTCATTCTTTTTATACCAGGAGGAATGAGATGACATGAGAATATAGCATTCTTATGGGACAAGGTCACTGGAAAAGATGGGGAAAAGGTGTGGATACTGGCAGCAAAGATGTCATTGATTAACTTCCCCACTTCTAAAATTCATTCATTCTATTTGCCAAACGTACATTCTGTGCCAACTCTGTTCTTCCCTGAGAGGCACTAAAAATACAAAAATGAATGACAAATAATTTTACCCCTCAAGTTATAAACCACAAATCAAAACTCATGATTTATAAGTGAAGATAGACATTTAAACAAAATGTTTTCTTCCTTTCCTCACTTCCCACATCCAACCCATCAGCACACCTATCGGATTCTGTTTAGCCCTCCATATCTGCCCCCTTCTCTTCATCCTGACTGCCATTGGCTTAGTACAGGCTATTATACCTTTTATCAGGATTATATAGTAGGTTCTAACAACGATTCTTGCTTTCTTCTACCCTAACTCCACCTACCAAATCTAATCAAGTCTATAGCTCCACACTGTACCTGAAGAATTATTTTGACACATTGTTTTAGCTATAAGCAGTACAATGGCTTTCAAGTGCATTTAAGTTCAAGTCCAAACTATTTAATGTGTCATACTAGGGCTTCAAGCTTCCATCTGTGCCCCTCACCTCATCAGCCACTACGCTCTGCCTGAAACACTTCTTCCTCTCTTGGTTCACTTGACTAACTTCTGTTTGGCCTTCAGTTCTCAGCTACCTCAGTTGCTCCAAGTTTTTCTTGGCCTCCCAAAACCAAGCAAGGTTCTTCTGTTATGTGCACCTGCATTACCCTATTCTCTTGCCATAACACTTACATTGAATTTTAATAGCATTTTTCCTGTCTCTCTTGCTTAACTGTAAAGCTACTTCAGTATGTGCATTTGTCTTTAAAGGTACTTAACAGACAACTGGAGTCTAGAGGTGGCTAATTCAGGCAGAGGAAGAGGCCTGAACAATAAACTTGCATAATGTTTGAAGAAACTATTGATACGGCAAGAGACGGTGCTGAGGAAGTGAACGGCAATCATATTGTCGAAAGACTTAGGTGTTATGTGAAGGGAGGTGGTGGATTCAATCTATATTCCACAGAACCCTGTGATCAGTGCTACCAATACCTCACAAGAAGCTTTTATGTGAAATAGAAAACTCATAAGAAGCCTTTAGTGCATTTGACACTGCCTTCAGCAGAGACAGCTCAGTGCCAAAGCACTTGGCTTAGAGAAAGGGGTTTGCCTGGATTTCTTTCTGCACTCACTAGCCTCTTCTCAGACATATATAGCACCCTGAATCTGGATTCCTCAGAGCCCTCTGAAGGGTCACAAATGAGGCAGCAGGCTGGGCTCTGATTCCCTTTTCCTCTCTGCTGCAGAAATCAGTGAAATTCTGCCTCTATTTGTTATATATAAATAATTATAAATATACATTGTGTGACTTCTAAGTAAGATTTCATTTGAGGAAAGGGCTTCTTTGCGTGGATTTTGTTAAAGGTAGGCAATGGAGAGCAATTGAGGACTATTAAATATGGGATAAAAAATTCAGTCTTATATTTCAACAACATCATTCTGGCAACAAGTTGGAAGATGTATCAGAGGGGAAGAAGCTGGAGGCAAGAAGGCTAGTTATAACCTATTTTTCCCCCAGAATCTAAATCATTGACAATAAGGACTGGAATTAGGTAGAATGAATGAGAGTAAAAGAAAAATCTATACTCAGGTGGCTGAGGCAAGAGGATACTTAAGCCCAGGAGTTCAAGGCTGTACTGAGCTATGATCCTGCCACTGAACTTCAACCTGAGCCACAGAGCAAGAACCCCATCTTTAAAAACAAAAAAGTTTAGGGCAGGCGTGGTAGCTCACACCTGTAATCCCAGCACTTTGGGATGCTAAGGCAGGTGGAACGCTTGAGCTCAAGAGTTTGTGACCATTCTGGGCAACATGGCAAAACCCCATCTCTACAAAAAATACCAAAAAAAAAGAATTAGCCAGAGTGATGGTATGCATCTGTAGTTCCAACCACTTGGGAAACTGAAGTAGAAGGTAGCTTGAGCCTGGAAGGCAGAGGTTTCAGTGAGTTGCGATTGTGCCACTGCACTCCAGCCAGAGCGACAGAACAAGACCCTTCTAAAAAAAAAAAAATTAACTAAAAATGAAAAATTGTTAAAGAAAAATT
This sequence comes from Sapajus apella, assembly GCF_009761245.1. Taxonomy (NCBI): domain Eukaryota; kingdom Metazoa; phylum Chordata; class Mammalia; order Primates; family Cebidae; genus Sapajus; species Sapajus apella. The sequence continues at coordinate 17,311,827 of NW_022436974.1, forward strand.
GTTAAAAATGTGATAGATTGGATGTGTGGCTGAAAAAGAAAGAAAACTCCTCCCTTTCTGGTGATGGATTTATTTATCTTGATAGAGAAAAGTCAAGTAAAGGGTTGTCTATGGAGACAACCATTCATTTGAGACTCTCCTCCATTTGAGATGCAGTCTTAACTTCCAAGTACAGATAGGTGCCAGGCTGGGTTGACCTTGAATTTAGATTTATAGAACACCAGAGCTGAAAGAGAATTTTAAGATCACGATACTCAAGCACACAGAGAAAAACAAATGATTCGAACTGGAAAGTGGCAGAAACCCAGAATTAGAATTCATATCTAGTTTATAACCCGGTATTCTTCCCACCATGCCATGCTGCTTGTTGTTCTCAACTTTTCACTGAAATGTTCATCAATATATATTCCAAATTGAATTTGAACGGGAACATGTACAATTATGAATTCTATACATGTTGATCTACATCTCCTTCTGGGATGGAAGCAGATTTGAGTAGAGGAAAATAGGAAATCAAATCCAGCATTATTAAATGCATTTCTTCATGTGTAGTACTCACTTTTTTAGGTTCTGTGGGGGTAAAAAATAAATGTGTAGCTTTGATGAGAATCTACCATGTATTTGCAATTGGGGCATTGTGGACAATGAAGCCTTGAGTGGTTTGGAAACATTTCATGAGGCTATGGAGTGTGAACTTGCCCTTGAATGAGGCTAGCTTTGGTTGAACATTAGTGAGACAGAAAGCAACATCAAATAAAATATAGTGGCCTGGCCGGAGCAGGCAGTGAGAGGTTATAAAAAGTGGGGTTGGTTTAGAGGTGGTACAGTGATGCTGATTTTTTCTCAGGTGACAACTGTGTACCAGACACGAGTAATACAAAGATAAACAGAGTTTTAATTTTATGTATGTTACATAATTGTTGATGAATTTAGAGGATAAATGAGATGATCAAAGGGTTGCTTGAGGAAGTTGAACCTGGTTTTACATGTTTGAATGGAATAGAGAGGGGCTAATTAGCCTGGCATCAGGAAAACTAGCTAGGAAGCTACTGCAGTAATCCAGGTAGTAGGTACCAGCACCTCATCTCTTGAAAGCTGACAGGCAGTTCTGTCAGTGGACACAGAATTGAACAGAGCTGGCTAAGTAATCTCCAGCTTCATGACCCTCTCACTTTGGAATTTCTACTTAATGTCTCTTTTCCGTGTTGTACCCATTAAGTAGCCTAGCTTGAAATTTGTTACTGGCCTCTCTGCTTTTTCAGGGAAGTGCCAAAAGACCAATCACTGATGCTGAAATAACAATTTCTGTCCCCATTGTGGAAAGTGGTGATGCTTCCCAGATGACAGCTGCAGAGAATCCTGCAAGCATTTTACATAAGGGAAATGAAGTGGCAAATAGAGAGAGGAAAAACAGTACATTCACTGTAGGAGATGGCTTCTATGGATCATAAACCTGAGTTACTCTCATTCAGAATTAGAGATGAGAGCAGAAGCCCTATTTTTAAAACGTGGAATGAAGTGGCTATCAGTTGGTCTTAGTTGAAGGAAGGGAGTCAGTAAAAGAGTTTCAGATATAAGATGAGTGCTGGAAAATGGTTTGCATGTGCACAGTCTTACACGGTGTGGCAGCTGTGATCTCCTGGTCCAGGTTCCCATAGAGACTTTGTTCCAAATAATGAAAAGCCGCAAATTGTGGGGATTGGGTCTGGAGTCAGAGCTCAGGACTTTATCACATACTCAGTTAGGTCTACATAAGATTGAGTATTTCTATTTATTTTGGAATGAATCATGCGTGAGCTCAGTAGAATGACCCTTCAAAATCTAGAGCAGTGCATTTTGGAGTATGGTCCCAGTCTAGCATTACCAGGATCACCTAGGATGTGAACACTCCCTCCTGCTCTAGACCTACTGAATCAACACCTCTGAGGGGGAAGCTCAGCAGTAATCTGTGATTTAACAAGCCCTCCCCAAAGTGTGAGAACCACTGATCTAGATTTTGTTACTTGGCTTGGCTTTACTGGTTTACAGTACAGCCCTGGACACCACTGATGTTGGTCAACTTAAATAAGTCACAAAATTATTTTTAACAAATCAGAGAAGTGTAGATGGTATAGGGCATGAACTTTGATATTTCCTAGGCATCACTTCCTGTCATTACAAACCTCATTCACCTTTAGTTTCTGCTGTAAAATGAAGGCAACGATATCAACTTTTCAGTATTTCTATTTACGTTAAAGGCTATATAACATAGTATATAATATGTACCTATCCCACTGAGTGTCAGGCATTATGCTATTTGAATAGGCCAAATAAACTTGGTGTGATGATTGCTTTTATAAATAGTGTATTTTTGTGAATATGAATTTCTAGTTAAATTTGAATTTCAATGGCACATACTTATAGTAATAAGTGTTTGTTTATCTAAATAGTAATTATAAATGTTTATCTGAAATTGAATTTCAACTGATTGTCCTGTATTTTTATTTGCTAAGTCTAGTAACTTTATTAATATTTTTCACTAACTACCTACTGGAGGAACACTGGAACAGCTAACTGGGCCAGAGATGACTTCCCAGAAGATGAGATGAGCTTGAATTAAGTTTTAAAAGGGAAATAGGAATGAGCTAAGAGAGATAACATGTGTAAAGTGCTGGTCACAAAATCTGACTATATTAATCAGAAATGTTTGTTGGCAAGTAAAAGATCCACCTGAGCTGACTTAATGAAAAGGGAGAATTAACTAGAAGGATAGTTGAAGTATCTTCTCAAATTGGACACTTAAGCACTGGGAAGAACAGCCGTGGACTGAGACACTGACAGGTATTAGAGGAATTTCTCCTTCTGTCCGGAGTCCACCCTTTTTCCTATAGATCTACTTTATTCCCTGTCTTTTTGTAGATAGTCTTTTGAAATTTTACAGTCAACAAGAAAGAAAATGATCTCTAATATTAAACTCTCAACTGTCTATTTCTTCTTTTCACATAGAACTTCTGAATCTCATGATTTTAATTCCACATTCCCAAAAGCAGGGACTGGCCAGACTTGACAAGTGAACCAGGTTAGGCTGTATAAGCTTGTCACTCGTCCTGAAACCATGTGGATGTTCATTCGAAGAAAGGCCTCATAGATATTGCCGTGTTGACACATATCAGCTTCCTCTAAAATGTTACTCCTTTTCCTTTCTTGTAAAAATGTTAAATTATGCTAATTTCTATTCTTTTATTTTTTAGTTTAATGAACTCATAACTCCTAATGAGGTCAATGAAATATATAGATCATTAGGGTGAGAAGTTTCAACAAGGAAGAACCTCAGCTGGTGATGGACTTTAAAAATCCCTAGTAACACTTCCTTATGCTTCACAAAAGGAAGAGAGAGAGAACAGGCAGACATAATTAAGTAAATGTATTATGGCAGGCCATTATGATTTGAAGTCATATGGTCAGCCTGTGTGCTTGTGTGTATGTGAGCAGGGGTGGGTGGTATTATTTTTCTCCTTCTCTCTGTGAGCATAAACTACTTGTCTTTTCTTAATAAGATTTTGGCTTCTATTATTTGTTCATAACCTTCCTTTAATGACTTCAGGAGTAGAAGAAAAACAAAACCCTTTTGATTATTTCTGTTTTCATTATAATTGACACAATATTTGTTGCATTACTCCTTTTAAACAGATTCTGAGGTTTTTTTTTTTCTTTTAATTGTACTTTAGGTTCAGGGGTACATGTGCAGATCATGCAGGATTGTTGCATAGGTACACACATGGCAATGTGGTTTGCTGCCTCCATCCCATCACCTATATCTGGCATTTATCCCCATGTCGTCCCTCCCTGACCTCCCCCCCAACCCTGCTATCCCTCCCTTCCCCTCCCAACAGACCCTAGTGTGTGATGCTCCCCTCCCTGTGTTCCTGTGTTGTCATTGTTCAACATCCACCTAGGAATGAGAACATGCAGTGTTTGATTTTCTGTTCTTGTGTCAGTTTGCTGAGAATGATGGTTTCCAGATTCATCCATGTCCCTACAAAGGAAAACGAACTCATCATTTTTTATGGCTGTATGGTATTCCATGGTGTATATGTGCAACATTTTCCTTGTCTAGTCTGTTGTCAATGGGCATTTGAGTTGCTTCCAGGTCTTTGCTATTGTAAACAGTGCCACTATGAACATATGTGTGCATGTGTCTTTATAATAGAGTGATTTATAATCCTTTGGGTATATACCCAGGAAGGGGATTGCTGAGTCAAATGGAATTTCTATTTCTAGGTCCTTGAGGAGGTGCCACAGTGTCTTCCACAATGGTTGAACCAATTTACACTCCCACCAACAGTGTAAAAGTGTTCCTATTTCTCCACATCCTCTCCAGCATCTGTTGTCTCCAAATTTTTTAATGATTGCCATTCTAACTGGCATGAGGCGGTATCTCAATGTGGTTTTGATTTGCATTTCTCTAATGACCAGTGATGATGAGCATTTTTTCATATGTTTGTTAGCCTTCTACATGTCTTCTTTTGAAAAGTGTCTGTTCATATTCTTCACCCACTTTTGGATGGGTTTGTTTGTTTGTTTGTTTTTCCTATAAATCTATTTTAGTTCTTTGTAGATTCTGGAAATTAGCCCTTTGTCAGATGGGTAGATTGCAAAAATTTTTTCCCATTCTGTTGGTTGTGGATTTACTCTAATGATTGTTTCTTTTGCTGTGCAGAAGCTGTGGAGTTTAATTAGGTCCAATTTGTCTATTTTGGCTTTTGTTGCCAATGCTTTTGGTGTTTTAGTCATGAAGTCCTTGCCTATGCCTATGTCCTGAAATGGTTTTGTCTAGATTATCTTCTAGGGCTTTTATGGTGTTAGGTCTTATGTTTAAGTCTTTAATCCATGTGGAGTTAATTTTAGTGTAAGGTGTCAGGAAGGGGTCCAGTTTCTGCTTTCTTCACATGACTAGCCAGTTTTCCAAACACCATTAATTAAACAGGGAATGCTTTCCCCTTTGCTTGTTTTTGTCAGGTTTTTCAAAGATCGGATGGTTGTAGACGAGTGGTGTTGCCTCCAAGGCCTCTGTTCTGTACCATTGGTCTATATCTCTGTTTTGGTACCAGCACTATGCTGTTTTGATTACTGTAGCCTTGTAGTATAGTTTGAAATCAGGTAGCGTGATGCCTCTGGCTTTGTTCTTTTGGCTTAGGATTGTCTTGGCTATGCAGGCTCTCTTTTGGTTCCATATGAAGTTTAAGGTGTTTTTTTCCAGTTCCTTGAAGAAGGTCATTGGTAGTTTCATGGGGATAGCATTGAATCTATAAATTACTTTGGGCAGCATGGCCATTTTCATGATATTGATTCTTCCTAACCATGAGCATGGAATGTTTCTCCATCTGTTTGTGTCTTCTCTTATTTTGTTGAGCAGTGGTTTGTAGTTCTCCTTTAAGAGGTCCTTTATATTCTTTGTTAGTTGTATACCTAGGTATTTTATTCTTTTTGTAGCAATTGTGAATGGGAGTTCACTCATGATTTGGCTCTCTATTAGTCTGTTATTGGTGTATAGAAACACTTGTGATTTCTGCACAATGATTTCATATCCTGAAACTTTGCTGAAGTTGCTTATCAGTGTAAGGAGATTTTAGGCTGAGACAATGGGATCTTCTAAATATACAGTGATGTCCTCTGCAAATAGAGACAATTTGACTTCCTCCTTTCCTAATTGAATACCCTTTATTTTTTTTCTTGCCTAATTGCTCTGGCTAGAACTTACAATACTATACTGAATAAGAATTGTGACAGAGGACATCCTTGTCTAGTGCCAGATTTCAAAGGGAATGCTTCCAGCGTTTACCCATTCACTATGAATGGTTTGTCATAAATAGCTTTTATTATTTTGAGATATGTCCTTCGATACCTAATTTATTGAGAGTTTTTAGCATAAAGGGCTGTGAATTTTTTCAAAGGCTGTCTCTGAATCTATTGAGATAATCATGTGGTTTTTGTCTTTGGTTCTGTTTATGTGGTAGATTACGTTTATAGACTTGCATATATTGAACCAGCCTTGCATCCCCAGGATGAAGCCTACTTGTTCGTGATGGATAAGCTTTTTGATGTGCTGTGGCAATCTGTTTGCCAGTATTTTATTGCAGATTTTTGCATCGATGTTCATCATGGATATTGGCCTGAAGTTTCTTTTTTTCTTGAGTCTCTGCTGATTTTTTTTTAAGGTATCGATTGTTATCTTTAAATGCATGCAGTCTAATTCCCAAGCTAGGGTTTTTTTTAAAAATTTGATCATGCATTTTCATACTTCATGAGGCCCATTAAATTTTGATCAGGTTTCTTCATGATATGGCCTTTTGGTCTATAATTAGTTCATTTATTTGAAGAAAGAGAGTGCTACTGATGGAAACAATAAAGGGCAAGGTAATTAGGGGCATTATTCAATAACCAATAGCTACTGCAAAGTTGTTTCAGACCCTGTGACCTAACATCTCCTTTTTTTACCCTTTTTTTTTTTTTTTTTTTTTTTTGAGATGGAGTTTCCCTCTTATTGCCCAGGCTGGAATGCAGTGGCACAATTTCTGCTCACTGTAACCTCTGCCTCCCAGGTTCAAGTGATTCTTCTGCCTCAGCCTCCCGATTAGCTGGGATTACAAGCGCCTGCCACCATCTCTGGCTAATTTTTTGTATTTTTAGTAGAGACAGGATTTCATCATGTTGGCCAGGCCTGCAATTCCATCTGTGTTGCTCTAAAGGACGTGATCTCATTCTTTTTTATGGCTGCATAGTATTCCATTGTGTATAAGTACCACATTTTTTTAAATCTAGTCTATTGTTGCTGGGCATTTAGATTGAGTCTATGTCTTTGTAATTGTGAATAATGCTGTGTTGAATATATACGTGCATATGTCTTCATGGTAGAATAATTTATATTCCTTTGGATATAATACCCAATAATGGGATTGCTAGGTTGAATGGTAATTTTGTTTTAAGTTCTTTGAGAAATCCCCTAACTCCTTTCCACAATGACCAAAATAATTTACATTCCCACCAACAATGTATAAACATTCCCTTTTCTTCACAACCTCGCCAACATCTGTTATTTTTTCCCTTTTTCATAGCAATCATTCAGGTTGGTGTGAGATGGTATCTCATTGTGATTTTGATTTGCATTTCTCTAATGATTAGTAACATTGAGCACTTTTTCATATGGTTGCTGACCATGTGTATGCCTTCTTTTGAAAAGTGTCTGAGACTTTTCAAAAGAAGACATTTATGCAGCCAACAAACATATGAAAAAAAGCTCATCATCACTGGTCATTAGAGAAATGCAAATCAAAACCACATTGAGATACCATCTCACGCCAGTTAGAATGGCGATCATTTAAAAAATCAGGAGACAACAGATGCTGGAGAGGATGTGAAGAAATAGGAACACTTTTACAATGTTGATGGGAGTGTAAATTAGTTCAACCATTGTGGAAGACAGTGTGGTGATTCCTCAAGGATCTCAAAATAGAAATACCATTTGACCCAGCAATCCCATTACTGGGTATATATGGAAAGGATTATAAAACATTCTATTATAAAGGCACACACACACGTGTTTGTTGCCCCATTGTTTACAATAGCAAAGACTTGGAACCAACCCAAATGCCCATCAAAGATAGACTGAATTAGGAAAATGTGGCACATATACACCATGCAATACTATACAGCCATAAAAAAAGGATGAGTTAATGTCCTTTGCAATGACATTGGTGAAGCTGGAAAACATCATTCTCAGCAAACTAACATAAGCACAGAAAACCAAACACTGCATGTTCTCACTCATAAGTGGGTGTTGAACAGTGAGAGCACACGTACACAGGGAGGGGAACATCACACATTGGGGCCTGTTGTGGGGCTGGGAGACTAGGGAGGGATAGCAGTGGCTGGGGAGATTGGAGTGAAATAACATTAGGAGAAATACCTAATGTAGATGATGGAGGGATGGATGCAGCAAACCAGCATGGCATGTGTATGCTTATCTAACAAAACTGCATGTTCTGCACATGTACCCCAGAACTTTTAAAATATAATTTTAACTAAGTAAATAAATAAATAAAAAGAAAAGTGCTTGTTCATGTCCTTTATGCACTTTTAAATGGTGGTTTTTTTTTTTTTTTTTTGGGTCGTGTATATTTTTTTTTTTTATTTATTCTGGACATTAGACCTTTGTTTAATGAATACCTTGCAAATATTTTCTCCCATTCTGTAGGTTGTCTGTTTACTCTGTTGGTAGTTTCTTTTGCTGTGCAGAAGCCTTTTAGTTCAATTAGGTCCCATTTGTCAAATTTTGTTTTTGTTGTAATTGCTTTTGGCTTCTTCGTAATGAAATCTTTGCCAAGTCCTACGTCCAAATTAATATTTCCTAGGTTATCTTGCAGGGTTTTTATATTTTCAGGTTTTATATTTAAGTCTTTAATCCATCTTGAGTTGATTTTTATAGATTGTTTAGGGAAGGGGATCCAGTTTCAATCTTCTGCATGTGGCTATGCAGATATCTCAGCACCACTAATTAAATAGAGAGTCCTTTCCCCATTGCTTGTTTTTGTCAGTGTTGTTGAAAATCAGATTGCTGTAGGTGTGCAGCATTATTTCTAGGCTGTTCCAATAGTCTTTGTGTCTGTTTTTTTTACCAAAGCTATGCTTAAAAACACTATTTTTTCTTCCAAATATCTCATTCATCTCTTCTCTTTCTCCCTTTCCTATACAAAATTTTAAAATCACTTTCAGCATCTTGACTTAGCTCTTTCTTTCTCTCCCTTTAGTATTTTTTTCCTTCACTATAGTGTCTTTATATCTTCTTTTATGCAAATGGTTGTCTCTTTTTCGTAATGATAGCTCACATTTTTTATGCTTACTATTTTTCAGGTACTATGCTATGTATTTCACGTGTATTCTCTCAATAACAGTAACAATCAATTGATAATAATCTCATTATCCCTATTTGGAGATAAGGAAACTGAGGCTTTGAGATGTCAAGTGACTTGTCTCTGGTCACACAGCTCCCAAGTGTATCTGACTGTGACTAAGTGTCCCAAGCCCATGTTTTTAGGTTCTCTGATATGATAGATGTCCAAAATAAAACATTTGAAAGAAACATAAAAGTAGAAATGTGCTTTCTAAAGCTCTTATAATCTCCATACCCAGAAAGGACTCAAACTAAAACTGCTATCTTTCCTTCCAGTGTGTTTTATGCATACTGTATAGGATTTTTTTTAACTTTTAACACTTACTGTGATTTGGTGGTCATTTTAAATGAATTAACATACTTAAAAACATATAAAATCACAAATCTTATTTTAACAGCAGAACACATTTTTATACCTTGAAAGAATAGATATTACCTGTTACTTTATATTGTCAAAGTAGAACAAGTAATTCACTAAGTATTATTTTACTTTTCAGTGATGCTATGCCATGTTAGAAAATACTTGATTTAGTGCAAAATTTAGAAGTGACTCTGTGAATACAGGTTAATGATAGATTATTTTTTTTTTGTTGTTTCTAAGATATTTTTGGCAAGGAAGTGCACCAGGATTTCTAAAGGAAGTTCTAGAAAAAATATTAATCTTTTGATATTGCAGACAATTCTGGTTCAAAAGATGAAATTGCTGCAGATGAATACTGTAGACTTATGTGTGTAACATGAAGCACTAAGAGTGAAATTATCAACTTAATTAGATTGGTAGAGTGAGAGTTGGGAGTAAGTCTGTATTTGTAAATAACATTTTGTTTTTAGAGATGCTTTTGTTGCCTAGGCTGGTCTTGAACTCATGGCTTCGTAAAACAATGTCCCTCAGAAATATGACTAAAGTTGCATTTGTTACTGTGACAAAGTATTTCTTGACTTTGAAGCTAATTATATATTTATATGCTTCAAAATGAATACAGGTGGTGATTTTACTCACAAAGGTTATCTACTGGTAAAGAGAGCAAATTAATTTTAAATAGCTATGACCCTCTAGCCAAATTCTATTTCAAGTTACTGCGAGGAAGGGAAGTTGGGTGCCCTAGTTTGGCCTGACATACTTTCCTCTCTATTTTGAGAATTTGAATGTAAACTGCCCTACCTCCCCCTACAAACATCACCATTAAAAATAATTAAAACAATCAACTCTGAGTATCTTTGTATCAGTAGAAGCTCTAGAAAAAGTAAAACCAGGTTGAAATTATGTCCCTGTCCTCACCAGCACTTTTACCTTTTCAGTAAAATTCCACTGTCTATAAAATAGGGATCTATGCTTTATAAATTGTTTAAATAAGAACAGATAAGTGAAATGACTGACTAATATTGCATATAGTATGTCCCTAAAAATTTAAATTTCCATACTGTTCATGTTTCAACAAACATGAGCACATCTTTGACCCACTCAATAGCAAGAACTTTCAAATCTATGGTATGTTTCAGTGTACACGTCTCCACACATCAGCTATGGGTACTCTTCTGCACAGTATTACACAGTACAGCTACTCTCTCACTGACTCTGGACATGCTCTCTCTTTTCAGGGGATACTGAAATTCAAAAAGATAAAATGGCCTGAGCATGGTCCCACAGATGTAAAGAGCTGGGACTCAAATCCAGGCCTCTTGACTGCTAGTACTAAGGCTGCCTACTTGATTCACATATTCAGGAACAAACATCTGATTTAGGCTATGATTTCCTCACACCAGCAATTGACAATTAAGGATCCCACTGTATAAAAAGAAAAAAATAATAATAGAGTCCAAATAGATATAGCCTCCAGAATTTTTTTTGATGTCAGCCACTCCCTTCTATGAAAAGCAGTGTTTTAAGATATAATTAGTATTCTGAGCATAGGGTGATGGTAAACATTATGTTTTGCATTATGAGGTGGCAAAATTACCCACTCTCAAAAGACCAGCTGCTGCAGGGCAGCTGGCACCCATGATGCCTACATTCTCAAAACTATTTTAATTGGTAGTTTCCCGTGGTTTTTTGTTGTTCTTGTTTTTTTTTTTTTTTTTTTTTTGATTGTTTTTTGTCAATCAGAGAGGAAATGTATGTGTAAACCTATTAAAGCCATAGCATCTGTTATGATGAAATGACATCACAGAATCTTAGGAAGTGAAATATTCCATTTCAAGACTTTGAGACTGCTCTGTGTTCTTATTGAGGCATGGTTTCCTATAACTCACCTCCTCAAACAGGTATTGAACGTTACAGGCAAAAACAGATACAAAATTCTTCCCATACTTTTCATATAACATTTCCATTATAGTCATCATTTTGAATTGATATACACAACATACATGAAACTATTAATCACATTAGATTCATGTGGCCCTAAAAGGGAAAAGCTCAAATTTTGAAATAGGAAGACCTGAAATCAAATCCAGTCTCTGCTCAAATGGCTGACAGCTTTAAACAGAGGACTTAATCGCTTGGAAGTCTTCTCATTTCTATAATGTAGATAATAAGTCTTATTCCACAAAGTTATAGGGAGGAACTAATAATTGAGAATATTATAAATCAACAAATGTTGCACTGCTATCAATAACATTTATTAGGTGCTCATTACATAACAGGGTATGTACTAAGTGGTTATATGTGCTTTATCTCATTTAATCTTCCCCAGAAGGCTTCATGATAGATATTACTATCATGACCAACTTACAGATGAGAATATGATGAGGCTTAGAGAGGCTAAGGAAATTAATTATGGCTACAAACTTAGGACATGGAAGACCCAATAATTAAACTTATTCTTTCATTCATTCAACAAATACTTGCTAAGGAAAGATCCCCCTGATCAAAACTGGACACCGTTTGGAAGCAGAAAGTGGAGAATGGAAGTTGAGTAAGCAACCAGCCATGTTCACTGTACCCTGGCCACTGTGTAGTGAATGGATTAAGAAGTAACAAGAGCCGGGCTCGGTGGCTCAAGCCTGTAATCCCAGCACTTTGGGAGGCCGAGGCGGGTGGATCACAAGGTCAAGATATCGAGACCATCCTGGTCAACATGGTGAAACCCCGTCTCTACTAAAAATACAAAAAATTAGCTGGGCATGGTGGC